>NW_020185337.1:11249492-11329691 GCF_003031525.2 Neophocaena asiaeorientalis asiaeorientalis | reverse complement strand
AACTTAGGCAGGGTCAGGGTTTTGGGTGGGGCAAGACCTAGGCGGGGCGACGTTCAAGCGTGGGGTGGGGCCTCTGCTTAGGACCTCCGGAAGGGGAGAGGCAGCACCTAGAAAGGAGGGCCTCTGGAGTGTGGAGTTCCAGACTTTGGAGGTAGGGCCCTGAGTGAGGGTGTGTGGGTGGGGTTTAGGCCCAGCGCCTTGGAGGGGGTCTCCAAGTGTAGAGGTGGTGCCCTGGGTGGGGGTGTAAGGGTGGAGCTTGCGCTCTGCGTGGCAGGAGGGAGGCTCCGAGGGCAGAGGATTAGGCCCAGGAGCCAAACAGGCTCCCTGGGGCCTAAGTGGACAGGGAAAGCACAGGCCACGTTCCCTTCTGTTCCTTCGCATCCTTCCCCCACTGTCTCCCACAGGGTCTCCCCTGTCCCCACTGGACCCCTAACCATGGGTGGGTCCCGCTGGGTGTAGGAACTCCTCCCCTCCCCCAGCCACCCCTCAGAGGCGCCAGTCCCATCCCTCCTCCACGTCTCCTCCCCCCTCACTCCCCCCATGCCCCACATCCTACCCGGTAGCTGGGGGTTCCTCCTGTCCCCTTAGGTGTCCGTGGTCCCCCACTGGTGCCTGGTAGGTGCCCTCGTTGGAAGGAGACGCAAATTCTGCATCATCCTAGTACAGCGTCTTGATTCCACCCCAGTGTGACCATTTTTAATCATCATGTAATAAAGCATCCCTTGTTTTAAATGCCCCACAAAACGTATCAAGGCTGTTTTCAAAGAGCTGAAAGCAGATACAGAGAGCAAGTCCTTAGCCATGTTCCGGTGCATCCATTCAAATAATAAGAGCCACATACACATTCTACCAGCTAAAAGCAGCACATGGTCCTACCATTTCCAGCCTGAAAGCCAGCAATAGGTGCTCAAACTCTATTAGGTTCCTAGCACTATTAAAATGCCACAATGTAGATGGCTTAAGGCACAGAAATTTATTGTTTCATAATTCTGGAGGCTAAAAGTCCAAAACCAAGGTGTTGGCAGGGTTGGCTCCTTCTGGAGGCTCTGGGGGAGGGTCGATTCCATGCCTCTCTCCTGGCTTCTGGTGACTCGTTCGCAGTCTTTCGCATTCCTTGCCTTACAGATGCATCGCCTGATCTCTGCCTTCATGTTCACATGGCTTTCTCCCTGTGTGCATGTCTGTGTCCAAGTTTCCCCTTTTTATAAGGACAATAATCTACTGGAGTAGCAACCCACCCAGTATGACCTCATTGTAATTACGTCTGCAACAACACTATTTCCAAATAAGGTCACATTCTGAGGTCCTGGAGGTTAGGACTTCACATGAATTTTTGGAAGACGCAATTCAACCTATAACAAACTCCTAAAACACAAGTTACAGTCAGGAACACTCTACCAGTCTTCACAGCCTTTAAAATCAAGGTTGCAAATTCTCAGATCAAAGGAAACTCCACAGGGGTGCTTTTAGAGGGAATACAAGGAATATCTAATCTTTGTTTCAGAAGACTTGCTTGTCTTGAAGAGGAATACAGATGCAGATCAGGACACTGGGGCCTTGTGTCACAGAAGCCTCCAGAGTGCCAGTGGAGGGTAGGGGTGAGCTGGGAGGGAAAGTGTAAAAGCTCAGTGCACCTCCCCTCCTCGTTGGGCATTTTGACTGAGGCAGTGCCTCTTGCCTGGCAGATTAGCAGTTTCAGACTGTCTCCACCCCTTCTAGAAACTTCGTCTGAGCCTAGGCAGGAGGGCAGGGCCCAGCTTCAACCTGTACACATTGCTACAGTGACCTGGAAAGTCCCAGCCATAAGATTGGGACTTAGACGGTGAAGGGAGCTTAACACCTGCTCCCTAACTTTCCAAAACAAACTCTGTCATTTTTCAGGAGTGTCAAAGGAATAAAACACCTACCCACCCTAAGCAAGCAACATACAGCTGTACACCCTCAAGTTTCTCCAAAGAGCAAGGGTCTCTGAATAGACTGTAGTGACTCTTCCAACTCAAGTCAGGAGTGGTTCTACAAGGTCGCCACTAGAGGGCAGGCTGTTAAAACGTTCCTTTCAAACCAGTCGTTCTGCAAAAGCAAAAGCTAATACAAGCTGACAAGCTCCAGGTTTAAAAGGCGGCTTTCTAGCTGGCCCTCTCCTACACGTACTGCAACGACACATTCAGTGGAGCGCAACACCATGCGAAGCACTACCTTGTTTGCATGCTACCATTTTCTTTTCAGAGTAAATTCACAGGGTAAAGCCCAGGAACGAACCTGCTCTTCCTTCAGCTTTCCTCCTGTTGGGGGTTCCTGGAAGTGAAGGAATTACTGGCCAGGGCAGGTCCTGAGGAGTTTGGTTTAGGTTAAAGGATACCAGGATGAACTCACTCAGGCACCCATCCTCTCCTTGGTGCCAAGCTTACAAGAGTACTACTCAGCATGAACACTCCCCGAAGGAGACTGTATTTAATACCTCAAATAAGTCTTAAAAACCATAATTTTATAAACTCTTCTGTCACAAACTCTTCCAAAAAAAGAAACGCTCAAGTCTACAGATGGCTTTGGTCCCGTGCAGAATTTGGCTTCCCTTCTCTGTCCCCTACCCACACCTAGATACATCTGTCTTGTCTGTTGTCACGTATAGACTTTATCATGTCACCATGATAAGGCCAAAACTAAAGTATTTCCAAACAGTGCATTTTCCTTCTCATTCAAAGACTAGGCCTCCTACTGCTGAAAGGGCATCACTTAGAAACAGCCCCCCGGCCTCCCTGGAGAGAGCTGGCCACCAACCTCCTTGGCCAGCGTTTATGGAGAGCTTCCCAGTTCTTCCTTGGAGGTCTCAACAGGATTTCCCTAGAGGAGGAGGGCTTCGTGGAGTAAATGACAAAGAGCTGGGGAAGGCCTGCCAGGTCGCTGGGCCCAGGCTTCTCATTGTTCAGCCCACCGGCTTCCCAGGGCTCTGGTCCAAGGCCGCAGAACCAGGAAACGGCAGAATTAGTGCATCCACCCACCCGCTACACACACAAACACACACGCACACACACACACACACACACACACACACACACACACACACGGGGCACGCAGGAGGAAACAGTCTGCATAATAAGAAAAAGCCAAGAGACACTTCTCAGCACCCCCTTGAGAGAAGGATGACTGAGACCTGGGGCAGGAAGAAAGCTGCAAGAGAAGCAGAGGTTTATTCTTTGAGAGAAGGAGGGAGAACAAGGAAAGGCACTTCTTTTTCAAGTGCTTCATGACACGAAATTCTGCTTTTGAATTCCTGCATTCATTTCAAAAAAAAAAAAACTATCAGATATTTTTAAATCATAGAAACAAATGATGTTTGTGGGAGCTGGTCAAACAACAGAGACAGAGAAATTTAATAATCATCCCCTTCTAAATATGGAAGAAACTTCCTGTAAGTTCTGAGTTTTGTAGACAAAGCACCTTTTTACCTCTGAGCTGTAACATTTCTCCTTTGTTGGCCCAGAGTTTGCTCTGAACAAGGAGGGCCAATTACCTCACGTGCACAGATAAGCTCTATAGCACAGCTAAGAAAACTCAAGAAATAGGGATTAGTTATCTCCAGTTACCCCTGATAAATTTCCTTATAGTCAAAATAACATTTTTGTCTTAAATATCCAGGGAAGTGAGGCACACTGTTTCTCAAACAAGTATTGAGACATAGTGTCAGGGTCTGAGAATACTATGTGAACCATAAAATCTTGTTTTCTTTTGATCTTTGAAAATCGTCTTTAATAGTTTGAAAGAGGCTTCTGAGGTGATACTTCACAATGAAAGGACATTTACATTGGCATTTTAATCTTAAAAACTTAGATTTTTAAGACTCCTGCTCTGAGACTGCTAGAAATTATTTTCTCATAAAAGGCCTGTGAATATTATTAAGATTTACCTAGGTCCACGGGTCCTAAATCTCACTGTGCATTAAATTTTCACGGGAGCTTCTTAAAAATACAGGCTCTGGCTCTCCCACTCCAGAATTGATCGGGGCAAGGTCTGATCTGTATTCTACCTGGTGCCCAGGTGATTGTGACCAGCAGACAATGATTTCAGAGACAGAGGTTTTCCTCCATCCCCAGCTCTGCCCCCGTCTCTCATCAGTCCGTGTCCAGCAGCACAAGGGGCCTTCCCCTCCCCAGCCACAAAATGTCCCCTCTCCTTTTCCCCTCTGAGAGAACCTGATCAGAACGGTGCCTTTCCAAGTGTCCTTCCCAGACAAGGAGCAACGGTGTCACCTGGAAACGTGTCAGCAATGCACATTCCATTCTCAAGCTCCACCCAAGACCTACTAAATTAGAAATTCTGGGGATGGGCAGACCCAGTAACCTGTGTTTTAACAAGCTTTCCAGGTGATTCCAATGCACACTTAAGTTTGATCACCACTGGATTGGAGAATTTCACAACTGCAAGAGAGAATGAAGACAGACATAACTCCACGTAAGGTAGAACCAAGTTTATTAATGACAACCTTTAATTACAACCACTCTCAAGTGTAAAAAATAAAGGGTGATTAATTAAAATTTAGAACTCACTTGAACTTGCTGTTTGGCCTTTCACTGGATGTGCCAAAGGGTGGGAAGCTCGCCTGATTCTTAATCAACTGGTCAGGTGGAGTTCACTGGAGAATGAGGTAACAAACAAGACAAGAGTGCCAACTGGAGAGCTCAAGTCTTCCCCATGTTGGAATGACAATACGGAATGACAACAGTGGTGGGGGCAGAGATGAAACAAAATAATCTTACAGCCAGAATATGGAACGAACATCTCTAACTACACAGAGACACAGAAACACACACATGCAGAGTCATACACACCTTAACTCTGGAGCCTAGATTTTCAAAGAATTTTTGTCCTTTCTCTGAGCAGACGGACACATTCATCAGCCACAGCGATGCAACATGGGGCTGAAATGGAAAACCTTGCTAAGTTTCCACCAACTATGCTAGCTGGCTGCCCAGTTCTGTGTTGGTAAGTGTGTCATCACCGTAAAATACACCTGTGGTCTTCCCAGTGCTCCAGACTAACATCTCCTCCCCAGGGGGTGCGACATCCTGGTGGACCTGGATGATTAAAACATGGGGGCAAAACTCGTCCCTCCCACCTGGAATGGGGGCAGGTGGCAGCATCTGGAAGTGTCTCCCACCTCGTGTCACAGAACACTCGCCCCATCGATGCTCTCCCCTCCAAAGAGTTTGTGCTTTGTTACCATCCCGATGGTGAGTCTGTACTAAGAAAAGAAGGAGCTCTGGCCATGCACTCTGGGTTTTTTTTGTTTTTGTTTTCGTTTGTTTTTAATAAAAACGAACTAAAACCAGAAGAAAGAAACCATCGGAAGCTTTGATTGTGTCCACATTTCAGAATTGGGTTTAATTCCCTTCAAAGAGAAAGACGGGGAGGCTGCAGAAGAGGCCACGATGATCAACCGACACGGTTCAGAGAGTGCTGAGTCCACAGAAGCATCTGCGATGGCCCAGGTGGATCCTTCGCAGACAGGGAGGACACATCTCTAAAGGCTGTGAACCCAAGAAAGCAATGCTGACCGAATAACGTTTTTAAAGGTTTGTAGAAAAGACGGCAGGTAAAGGAGTTGGTGGATTGATTCACAGGTCATGCAGGGAGATTATATAAAAAATTAATATTCGAGCTGAGTAAAAAAAAATCTTTAAAATTTAAGAAACTGTATCATAGCTTTCACTTTTGGAAGAAGAAAAAAACAAAAACAAAAAAACACCCACAACAAAACGAAACCCATAGTATTCCAGAGTTTCCAAAGAATCCAGCGACTAATTTGGTAGGCTGCAGTATTTACTACCTCTTCATTAACCTCATTTTCTCCTTGGATTTCATTGATAAATAAAGCTCAGGCCTACTTAGAAAAGAGATCAGTCCTGCTAAAATTCAGCATCGTGAAGTGTTCCAAAGCCCCTGCTCAGCACACAAGGAATATACAACTTCTCTTACGAGGAGAAACTTCAGGAGAGACCAGACGTGCCCACCCAAGTTCCTTGTTGAATGCGGTCACAAAATCTGAACCCAAAGGCAAGCTGTTTTCTTCTTGGGACCATGGCTGTAGCAGTTCCTTGAAATGTACAGTGAAGGGATGCCGAGAAACCACAGCCCTCCCAGGTAAGGGGTTGAGTTTTAGAAAAGACGCACTTCCTCAGGCCATGACACAGGAGGCAGCCCTCCAACTACCGAAGCAGAGAACAAGCCTTTTCCACAAATTCAGTACATCTGGGTCCCCCACCCTCCCTTTTTTTTCTCATTTGGTAAGTGTCCAACCATCCAGAAATTCATGGCTACAACAGAGATTCACGGCGCAACGACTTTCATACTGGTTAATTTTTTTTTTTTTTTTAATTCTGTCAGTGAGCAGCATTTCCCAGTTCTACCCCCCCCAAACTAAGTTCTGATGGCAGCTCCATCAGGTGGGATCGCAGGATGCCTCTGTGATTAGGGTCCGTGCAGCATGGGTATCAGTTGGGCGCACTGGAGGGTCAGGAAGGCGGGGTCTGTCCAGTGTCTGGAGGCAGCTGTTGCAGGCGCTCTACCAGCTAGCCCTGACAGCTTCAATATCACTCACCAGGTTCTGGGCCAGGCAGATCCCAAAAATCTGGGCAAGGAAGGAAAAGACAGTCAAATAGTAGAACTTTTAACTTGAGGTTAGGCTTTTCTTTGGCTACTGAATTCCACTTTTTAAAAATCTTTGATTTTTTAAAATTGAGATAGAATTCACATCCCACAAAGTTCATCCTTTTAAAGTGTATAATTTATAGTGATTTCTGGTATATTCGTGAGGATGTGCAACTATCACCGCTATCTAAATCCAGAACATTTTCGTTACCCCCAAAAGAAACTCTGTACCCATGAGCAGTCATCCAGACCCCACCCCCATCCCGACAGGCCTGGCAACCACTAAGCCACATTCTATCGCTATGGATTGGCCTATTCTGGACATTTACTATAAACAGAATCATATAACATATGGCCTTTTGTGTTGGTCTGCTTTCACGTAGCAAAATGTTTTCAAGGTTCGTCCATGTTGCAACGGTAGTTCAATCTCTCCGATGGCTGAATAACATTCCATTATACGGATACACCACATTTTGTTTATCCATTCATCAGATGATGGACATTTAGATGGTTTTCACTTTTTGGCTATTGCCAATAATGCCACTCTGAACATCTGTGTACTCTTTGGGTGAACATGTTTTCAGTACTTTTGGGCACACACCTAGGAGTAGAATTGCTGGGTCGTATGGTAACTCTGTTTAATTTTCTCATGAACTGACAAATTGTTTCCCAAAGAGACTGCATCATTTTCATTCCCTTCAGCAATGTATGAGGGTTCCAATTTCTCCACATCCTAACCAGCTCTTGTTTTTGGTTTGTCTTTTTTATTATAGCCATCTTGATATGTTTGAAGTGGTATGTCATCGTGCTTTTGATTTGAATTTCCCTCACAGTTAACGAGGTCATCACAAATAGCTAATGTGTATTTTCTTTGGAGAAATGTCTATTCAAATCCTTTGCCCACCTTTAAATTGGGTTGTCTTCTTTTATTGTTGAGTTGCTTTCCATATGTTCTATATACAGGATCCGTAACAGATGTACTGATGTGCAAATATTTTCTCCCATTTTGTGGGTTGTCTTTTCACTTTCTTGATAGTATCATTTTCAACACAGAAGTTTGTAATTTTGAAGAAGCCCAATTTGTCCACTCTTCCTTTGGTTGCTTGTGCTTTTGGTATCGTATCTAAGAAAACACTGCCTAATTCAAGGTCACAAAGATTTACACCTATACTTTCTTCTAAAACTTTTATAGCTTCACCTTTTACATTTAGGTCTTTGATCTGTCTTGAGTTAATTTTTATTTTTTGGCCAAACCATGAGGCTAGCAGGATCTTAGCGCCCCCCCACCCCCAACCAGGGATCAAACCCAGGCCCCCTGCAGTGGAAGCACAGAGTCCTAATCACTGGACCGCCAGGGAATTTTGAGTTAATTTTTATATGTGATGTGAGTTAGGGGTCCAAATACAGTCTTTTGCATATAGATATCCAGTTGGTCCAGCACCATCTGTTGAAAAGACTATTGTTTATCCATTGAATGGTCTTGGTTTCCTGGTCAAAATATCAGCTGACCATAGATACAGAGGCTTTTTTGAACTTTCAGTTCCATTCCACTAATCTGTAGGTCCAACCTTATGCCAGTACACTCTATCTTGATCACGGTAGCTTTGTAGTAAGTTTTGAATTGGGAAGTGTGGATTCTCCAACTTTGTGCTTTTTAAAGTTTGTTTTGCTATTCTGGGTCCCTTGAATTTCCATATGAATTGTAGGATCAGCTTGTCCATTTCTGCAAAAAAGGCAGTTGTAATTTTGGTAGGGGTTGCACTGAATCTGTACATCCATTTCGGGAGTGCTGTCACCTTTACAATATTAAGTCTTCCAATCCGTGAATGCGAATGGCTTTCCACTCATTTAGGTCTTCTTTAATTTCTTTCAACCATGGCACCTCATTTGTGACCCTCTAAGTTAAAGGTATCACATCACCATAAGATGCAAAGCCTAGCTCTTGGGACTTCCCAGGAGGAAAAGTAGGTGCTCTCTTCCCTCACAGCACTTTGGCAAGGTGGCCCAGGGAGAGAAAGGAGCAGAGCGTATCTGTGAAACTCCAAAAAGCCTTAGCCTTGCCACTGGGCAAGGCTCTACATCTGACCATTCCTGTCTGACCGGTTGTCACAATGCCGCATTACTGAGCCCATGGCAATGTTGGAATGCCAGCAGGCAAATACTGACCCAGTCAATTTCTCTTTCTTGAAAAGGAAAAAAAAAGGTTTCCTGAAGTCTTTCAGGACAGTAGCATCTAAAATCAGAGCTTCAATAAAATACAAACCAAATACAGTTGAGGTCTGTTCCCCAGCCCTCCAATGTGTCTTAAAAACTGTGAAATGATGGTGAATAAGCAAAGCTCCTGTCCTGGTGAGCGCTCTCCCAGGGCATCATTTCCCTGCGACATCCATCTTACCTGTAGCAATGCAATGCCTATGAAAATACCAGCCACAATGGTTAAGTTGTCCTGCAACCACTTCTCAAACTGGGGCACACAGCCTTTCGTGTAGATTACAATCTGCTGATCGACTTCCTTCAGAAGGGAAGAGGAGAGCACAGCATCACTAAGCAAGTTCAAAAGCTCCTCCAACACCCTTCGTGCTAAGCGACAAGATGAGTTTCCACTTACTGGTTTTTGCCTGGCATCATAGCCACACTGAGTGTTGATGACATCTTCCTGGTGGAGAAAAGAAACAGAAGAGTGAAATTCACTCTTGTCAGAGAGAAAGCCCACCTAGGGGTCAGCAGAAGACCCCTGTTAAGTGCTGGTCAGAAAATGCTTATTTGGGCACACAGATGTCCCAGGCACCATGTTAAACACCTTTACACATAATTCCATGGAATTATTATAACCATCCTCAGAAGTAGGTATCAAATATCCCTTCCTTTCCAAGTGAGGAAAACTGAGACTCAGGAAATATCAGAAAGACTAGTAATTCCATTATGTGGAAGGCTCTAGATTCAAAGTTGATAATCTCAAGAAGCTTACGGGTTTAGGAAACTGGAGACATAACAACCACAGTTAAAGGTTTCTTATAATTACTTTCATAATGACTATCTTCACTTATGATCTTTTGGGGGGAATTCTACTTTTGAATCTATATACTTGTATGTGATTTAAATGATTTTTCAATGAGAATGAATTATTTTGATAATTAAAAATGATACCCTGACCACACAGCACACGGACAGATGCCCTGAAATCTTACAGGCCTGATCTGAAACGTGGGTTGCGCTGCTCTAGGTTTGTTTATGTTTCCCCTCTGGAGGGTATGGGGTGGATTTTATTAGCTTAGCATTTATGGAATGGGATATCTCTACCCAGAGGATCTGTCGTTGAAAGGGGGACACAACACCTGAGAATCTTCAGAATTCTTCTGATGGAACGGTAACTCAGGGCAGGGGCTGGAGACGGAGACAGCAGGGCTTGCATCCACTACCTGGGTGGGTGCCCTGGGCTCTGTGCTGGGCGCTCTCTTGCCTCCCAGCCTCCTCAGAGGAAAGGAGAAGTGAGCTAGTGGGAAAGGCTGGCGTTGCCGCTGAGGGCTCAGAGCAGTCCTCACCGACTCTGTCCCCTTCAGACCACCTCTGGTGGGCAGCCTACGAGAAGCTGTGCTTTGCTACCTCAGACCACTGTCCCCTCTTCTCTCTCTCTCTCTCTTTTTTTAAATCGAAGTGTAGTAGATTTGCAATATTGTATTAGCTTCAGGGGTACAGCATAATGATTCAGTATCCTTACAGACGAACCACGCCCCCTTTTAAAGAGCCCCGCACCCCCCCTACCTTGCAGGGGAAAATCGGCCATGAACTCATCAGCGCCCACTCGGCTCTGCTCCTTGTGGGGAAGGGCGGGTCTGGGAGAGGACACCTGGGGACTGACCAGCCAGAGAGAGGCTGAAGAGGGCGGAAGGGCCGGGGGCACCTTCTCTCTCACATTCATTGTTCTAACCCTCAATTCTGGCTTTTAACTTACAGCAGGGGTGCTGCATTTTAAGCTGTTCTACATACCAGGCACATGATTTGACTCAAAATACAATCAAACCTGTGGTAAAGAGGGTGGCTTGTGAACAGGTTTTATGTTTTTGTTTCTGATTTTTTTAAAAAAAAGAATGACTGTAGTCATTCTGGCCCAGAGTCTGGGCAGCTGCAGTCTTCCTGCAAGTGGTCTCGTCCTATCTTGTCTCAAACTCTTCTGCTATTCCTAGGATTCCTTCGGAGCTAAGTCGGCCAGAAAAGGGTTACCAACCCCGAGCAATGCCGAGAGCTTCCACACAAGCCCATCCTTCTCGCAAAGAAGGAATCACAGGCAACACAGGCAGCTGCCTGAGTCTAAGCTCGGTTCCATCACTTGCCAGCAATGTGAGCTTGGGAAAGTCACTTAAACTCCACGGGCCTTGATTTCACCTGAAAAGGGAAGATAATGGTGGCATCTACCAGCAGGGATGTTCCAAACTTAAGCCAACACACAAAAAGGCTTAGAACAGGAACCAGCACGTACCGCTAAATTAGCGTCAGGGATGGTTACTCCTGCTGGGAAGATCTGAGCACTAAGCCCCTACAGGAGCTACAGTTAGGAATAAGAGGCTAAGAAGAGGTTTCCAGAAAAAGCCCACTCTGCTCGTCCCACACACGCTCTCGGTGTGATGCGCGGAGCAGGCCAGCGGGTTGCCGGCAGCCACTTACTGCGGGGTCTTTAGTACAGCAGGAGAAGGGCACACCGCATCGCTCTCGACTTGCATTGGAATCTGTGCAATTGAAGTAAATATTTAGGTTCCAATCATCAGCTCCAAAAGCCCCACAGCACTGCCACTAGAGCAAACAGGAGAGAATTAGAACATCTCGACTTGGAGGCGACCAGGTGCCTACACTTGCACCCGCCAGGACGACCCGCACCCAGCTTCTGCCAGCTCTAACCTTCTCTGTATCTCAGAATTTATTTTTAAACCAACTGAACCTAAAGGGCCCCTGTAAAAGCTTCCAAGGTAAGGCCGAAGGTTTGTAAGGATGTGTTGGCGTGAGACTTAGAAAACAATTGATGAGACCCGTGGTGTTAGGTGGAAGACGGGCAGAGCCTGAGTTGTACAGCAGGGCCCAGTTAGAGATAAGCAAGACAGAAAACAGCGGTAGTGTCTGAAGGAGGCAGCTGGGGTTGTGGGTAGGAGATCTAGAGGCTTACTTTTTTTTTTTTTAATTTCCATCTCTACACCTGAACGGTTTTTTTAAAAAATCCATTTTATTGAGGTGTAATTGACATACAATAAACTGCACATATTTAAAGTATACAATTTTATAAGTTTTGACACACTTGTACATCGTAAAACCATCACCACAAGCAAGATAGTGAACATGCTCGTTACCTTCCCCCAAGTTTTAGAGGCTTACTTTTCATCCTATATCTGTTCCTACTCTGAATTTTTCTAAAAAAAGAGCGTGTATTTACATTTTCAACCTGAAAAAAATTCAATCATCTAATTAAAATATAATCAAACAAGCCGTTAAATTCAGTGGGTCTTAAACGAGGCCTGATTGAAGGGCCGCTCCATCATAAGCCCCTTTGACACTCCCCATGCTGGACTAGCCCTGCTTCTCCAAGTTAAATAAACATTAAGCCTTGACCATTTTAAGGGTTTCAAGACCAATAGCTACTTCAAAGTATTAAAGGCCACGAGAGAAAAGTGAAATCACATGAAATAACAGAATCTCCATGTAAAGCAGACAGCATCTCAAGAGAACGTGTATCTGCATAGTCTTCCAGCTCATCGAGTCCTCCGAGGGCTTGGGTTGTGCATCTCCAGTTTGCCTACAATGCTCCATCAGATTTGTCACGCAAACTAGTCAGCAATAATACTTGGCAAGGTGTGAGCTTGCATCCATTATGACCCAACAAAACAGTGAAGCCTGCTGAGGAGATGAAACAGGGCTTAATTTCACACCTGAGGGACAGCAGGCTCCAGGACAGTCGTTGCTGTCACCGAACAAAGGCAACACAATTCAGCTCACTTCCGAGCACCTAAGGAGGGCAGGGGGCCTCCCTCACGGCGAGCGCCGATGCAGCCCTCTCCTCCCTTTATCAAAGGGACCCCAGCTCACTCTGGAAAACTGTCCAACCAAGAGACAGCCACTGGTCCGCTGAGTTTCTGTGTGCCCTCCAGTTGTGCCGTATACGTGAACGTCACGGACACGGCTCTCCAGGTCTGCTCACCTTATCCAGTTTCTCAGTGCGTGCAAATAAAGGCCTGTCAGTTTGTAGGACGATAACACCTGAAGCCTGATATAAAACCATGTACGTCTTATGAGAGTGGCATGATATCCCCATGAGTTAAGTAGTTGCTACTATTATTCCCATTTTACTCTTGGGGAAATAGCTCAAGGTCCTATTAGCCCAAGGTCACTTAGCTAATCAGATTCTGGCACTAGCTGTGTCTTCCGAACCCTTGTTTATACCATTCTGCGTTGTGAGTGGAACAGGGCATCCGCTACTTCGTTCGCGTCGCAGGGGCTGTCACGTCGTAATGTTGAGAAACCTGAGTGGGATGGCTCTACTCCACAGGTTCTTCACTTGTGAGAAGCCACCAAGGCTTGACTTTCAGTTTTAGCTGCGGGTGCTATAATAATATTTGGATAGGCACAATTCTAGGAACTTCGTGGATGAACATTCTATTGACTAAGTATATTATTATGAGCTATGAAGTGTGGAGAATGATCAAAAAGGGGGCCACGGATAGGAAAGAACCCACATCTAACACCAAAGAACAGGGTTAAACCTATAGCAAAACAATAGTCTTCAAATGTCCACAGGAATGGGCACCTTTGACTCTAACCTTTTTGCCTAAGAGTTTTCTTCCTTGTTCTTAGTAGAAGTTGAGGTAAGTGAAAATAAGACATTTCCCATTAGGGTACATATCGTGTACGCCCTAGAACAAGTCAGAAAATAATAAATACACAAGCAAACAGACAAACACCCATGCAGAAAAGTCAGAGGTAGGTTCCAGCTGGCAGGTGCAGAAGCCAGGAGGGGTTTTCATTGGGGTCATCCTTCCGAGAAGGCTTTCAACTTGAAAATAAACCACATTTAAACTTACATATTCCTGGGTGAAGTCTATGAGGTTTTGCAAATCAATGTCATCCCTGTACGCTCTGATGTTGTTGTTTATAAAGAAATACAGCTGGTCTTTGATCCAGTCTTTGAAAACAAATGCCAGAACCCCGGCAGTGAGCTCCAGGAAGAAAATGATTCCCAGGAATACAGAAAACTAAAACAAAAGGCACATACACAGACAACAGTTATAAGGGCTATTTTGATCCTATACAGTCAAATGCTTCCTTCTAAAAAGCTGTATAATACCATTGGGTTGTTACCCATGGCCAAAGCAGATAACCTTCAGTTTCTTAAGATTCATTAATAGAAATATGACACTCCAAGAAGGGATTTTTAAAAACCACTTCATAATCACATCTTAGGGGCTCTGGTGTTCCATGTGGTAATTAACCCACAAAGCCCATAAGCAGACATGGAAAATAGGAATTCCTCATTAGACCCACATTACGGCCTAATGAATTTCTCCTGATGAATGCATTCGTCAGACGCTTGAACAACGACCTGCTCCTACCTCTAGTAAGCTTTTGTAACGCTGAAAAGCCCAGTATTTTAAGATCGCCTGTCATTTGTTACTGTGGCCTTGATTCTGTGAGCAATACAGTCCTTTTCCGGATTCAGATGCTGTTGTGTTAACTCCCCTTTGCACCTGCCACACGGGGCAAAACAGCAGATGGGTTCATTTTAGGTGGAGGTCAAAGAGGAACTGGGTGGGCAGGAGGGGGCAGCTAGGACATGAAAATAATTTCCCATGATGCCAACAAAACGAAACCACTGGGCTGAAGGCTTTCTTGGGACAGCAAGCTGTGCCGGTTTTCCTTTGTGAAGCACCAGGCTCAGAACACTTTAAATAGCATCAACGCGCAGCCAGAGGAAGACTTCGGGTTGACGCAGACAACAAGAACTTAAAAGGAAGGCTGGAGACCATGGGTTACAGGGTAAATTGCCCACAAATCTGCAGAAATTTCCCTTTCATCTAGAAGACCCAGAAGTGTCTCATCTTAGTCATATCAACGTCCCACTCACGCCCATGGTTCTTTCCACTTCCTCCCACCCCCATGTTCTCACCCTTTTCAAACTATTTTGCTCAAGCCATTTACGAGAAATGAGGCTGTGAAGGACCAGAGGGTAAACGGCAGGCAAACTTCTGTGGACAAGGGCAGAGAGGGTGGCACTGGGGCCACCTGCTGAGCCGAGCTCCTGAGGGCTCCTGCCACACAGGGAGAGGCTGGGGAGGTAGAGGGGCTACGGTCTGCTGTGCCTACATTCAGCGAGCAGACAGCATGCAGCCAACCAAGAGGAAAATATATTGGCGACGGGTGCAAAGGAAGCTACAGCTACTTATGAAAATAAAAGACAAAAATGGTTTATTCACTCAGCAAACACCTACTGAATGGCCCACGAGAGATCAGGCTCGGGCCTAGGTGGGCTTTGCAGAGGCAAGGATAAGTAGGACCACAGCTCTGCCTCCAAAGAGCCCACAGTCTTATGTGAGGGTAGGAAAGGACCGTGGGGTCAGGTCTTTCCACATTAGATGTCAGTATATCTGGCAGTGTTTATCCAGGGTGCCAAGTGCCATTCTGGGAGGATGGCCATGAGGGGAGGGGTGGAAGGAAGAAAGAAGTGCCTGCCAAAGTCTAGGACCCCAAGGTCTAGGTCCCAATTCCAGACGCTCCAGCTCAGCCCCTCAGGTTCCATAGAGCTCCTGGTCATCTGTCCTTGATGAGTTCACTTTAGAAATAGAATCTAAACAGTTCTTAACAATCATCAGTAGTACCCATAATTTCAAAGTGAGCTTTCCTCAATCTAGAAAAAAGGAAAGAAAAAAAATCCTGTCACTTTCACACAATACCTACCCCACCGCATAAAACGACTCCCTCCTTTATCGGGTACTACTCTACACATGTAAATACGACAGTTATCACACTATAGAAATGAGAGAATCATGGCTAGTTCACAGGTGCGCACATGCAAAATAGCAAAACCAGGTCAGGCAAAGGTTTTAATTAGATTTTTGTTCTCACCTCTATCAAGGTGAGGCCCAGTCACCCTGGTAAGCTTTCTCATAATGTTACATAATATATGTATCAGAAATTGAGTCCAAATTAAATTCTTATCAAATATTTGGCAGAAATCAGCGTCCTTCAGGTCCTATGAGCTAATTTCCCCCATTTCTGAAGGTGCAGAGACTGACTCCCAGGCTTCATCCAAGGGCCTCAGTCAGTCAGGAAGCTCCATTTTCTCAGCTCCCGGATTTTCCCCCAGCAGTTCTCTTAGCCTTATGACATCAGATGTTTGAAGCTGTTTGGAGCCATGTTGACATTACTTCCTACTTCCTTCATAGCTCCTGCTTCAAAGCATATTCTAGGCCAGTTTTGACTGTTTGTACTAAATGGAGAGAGAGGGCATTTAAAATATTCTCCAAGACTTAAAAAAGCCAAGAAACAACACAGTTCTCTTCCCTTCCAACGTGGAACTTCATAAATTAAGATGCCAATCTAGAGAAATGTATGTATTTCTGCCTGTTCAGTTAACTCTGGTATCTTCAACTACAAAAATTGTCAACTATATTAAACAGGCAACCCTTATAAACTAAACTATATGCAATCAAGTCACATTAAAGGGGAGCAAGGAGACTAACGCTGATACAATAGTGGCCAGTGGTAAGTATGATCTGTGGCCCAATGAGGCTACAGAAACGCTGAGCGAGGTGAGCTCAAGCATTTAGAAGTATCTCACACCAAGACGACTGGCAGGTTGGTAGGTCACAATCAGGGACAAAGCTCTCCTGAGGGCTCCAGAGATCAAGACTAGGTGAGGCATGAAGTAATTGTGTGTGTGTGTGTGTGTGTGTGCGTGTAAGACAAATGGAGTCTTGGAAAACTATTCCCAACACAGACCTATGTATAAAGAACAGAGAACCAACTGCTCATTAAATTGTACACAGCACCAAGCATCCCTTGGTTTTCCCTGTTAGCATGAGTCATATGAACTTTCAGAACAGCCTCCAGAACCTTGTCTGAGGCAGAGCCGCCCAAATGCAAAATGAGCTATAGCCCAGGGGGCCAGTGAGGGGACAGCGTCTGCTCTTAGGGCGATTCAAGAAAAGATGCCAGAGGAGATGCGGCAGAAGTGCGGGGGAAGGGAATCACATGGGGCAGGGCCGTTGGGACTAGTTCTGGTCAATGCTCTTGTTTTAAATGAAAACGCCCATAGATGATGATGTGTCAGCGGAGGTAGAGAATGACCCTAGGAACAGGGGATATAACGCTAAGGCCGTTCTTCCAAAGTCCCACCATCTTGCCTCCCCACAGGATGGTGGGGTTTTGAAAAATCATTTTTCTGTTCTTGGAGAGGGGCGTGGATGCTGTCGTACATGGGGCTGTGAGACAGACGCTCACCAGAATGCCAAGCTCGAGACAGACAGGCACACTTAGCTGAAGGCGGCCACTGGCTACACCTCCCAAACTGATTTCAAACACACACAAGTAAACACAGGCCATTCTGATCTCCTGAGGAAGGAATCTCCAAAGGATAAGGCTTTTACTTTTCATTCTCGACTTTTTTTTTTTTTTTTTTTTTTTTTTGGCAGTACGCGGGCCTCTCACTGTTGTGGCCTCTCCCATTGTGGAGCACAGGCTCCAGATGCGCAGGCTCAGCGGCCATGGCTCACGGGCCCAGCCGGTCTGCGGCATGTGGGATCCTCCCGGACCGGGGCACGAATCCGCGCCCCCTGCATCGGCAGGCGGACTCCCAACCACTGGGCCACCAGGGAAGCCCATTCTCGACTTTTAATACTCATCTACCCCCTGGTTAAACTCCTCCTCCAAAAATATTCATGCTAACAATGATCACACCAAATACCCCGCAAGGGATCTAAAAATTATGCTGGTCACACAAAGGAGGCCTTTGCGCTGGCAGAGGACACAGGAGATATGCATTTACTGTTTCTCTTTATTCGCCAGAACCTACTGCTTAACAGATTTAATCTGGACATGTCACAGACACTGTTAGGTCTGGTTTCTCTAAACCAACTACCTAAACAGCTTTCTATTGACTATGTGCTTAAAAGAGAGGGCAAAAAAATCATTCAAAAGAAGAAAACTAGGTACCTAGGTAGACCTACCTTAGTCCTAAAGCGATTTTAGGGATTGGAATGCAAAGTCATGATATCCATGTACAAAGCCTCCATGGATGGCATGGGGAGGGGCTGGTGCTGATATTATTAAGGAGGCAGGAGCAGAGGAGGATGGAGGGTGGGTATCTAGAAAGCCCTCCTAAAAGAAAAGCATTACCCAGGCTACATGCTCGCCAGTGCTTGCGGTACGGCTCACTCTTGCTGGTAAGGGTGTCCTTTTGATGTGAGATGAGAGTTTGGCTCTCAACCTGAGAGCAGAGTGCGGTACTTACAAACTTGAGAAGGAAAGTGTTTTCCCGTAGAGCTCCAATGCACCCAGCAAATCCCAGAATGAACATCACTCCTCCTACCACGAGGAAGAGCCAAACTGGGTCAAAGCCGCCAAGATCGGTGATGGAAGAGATGTTGGACAGAACTCCCTGGAAGCAGAAAAGAACACACAACAGGGTGCCAGGAGGCGGGGTCAGTTTTCTATCATGAAAAGATGACTGCCACTGTCTTTCCCCACCCCACCCCAAGAAAACCTTGAAAGGCATCTGACTGTCACATCACATCAAGAAACACCGCCAGACTGAAAGAAAGAAAGATAGATAGGAAGATAGGTAGATAGGTAGATAGATAAAACAAGAGAAAAGAAAAACTACTTTCCAAGGTCTAGGTGGGTTCATATTTTTGGTAAAACTACATAAAGCAAAGACATGACCCCTAGAAACCGTCCCCAGACCCTGTATGGAGAAGATGTGGATGTTACTTTGCTTTCTATGTCTCCAAATATAAGTGGTCTGAGTGAAAAACAGACGTGTAAGAAAGACACCTCTCAACACCCAAGAGGTGTCATTCTTACATCCCCAGGGCATGCAGATGCCAGACAAGGGCCACCTTCAAATCACTGGTGCTTCTCAGGAAATAGGGTAGAGCTGGAATCTTAAAGCTAACAGGGCAGCCAGTCCCAGCCACAAGCTCCTAAAAGTTTTCCAGGGAAAACTCACCTCAGGTCCACCCTTGAGCTCCCTGGGAGACCCTATCAGGCTCAGATCCCCAAAGCCCACCTGGGTGGTTTGTGCCCGGCTGTCCCACACTGAGTTATTAGCGTATTTCCTTACCCTCATTTAAATGACTTAAAAATCAAAGGTTACTCCCTGGCTTGCAATCCGTTTGTTCTCCTGCCAAAAGGACCCAGAGTAATTTCATTTCTCCACAAACAATGCCACTCCTTTACAGAAATTTTTTCTCCCTTAAGTGTGATACCACATCAAATACCACCCAGAACCTAAGTTAGAAATTTTATGAGATGTTTTCCTCTACGATGGAAGGTATATATTTACTATTCATTCTTACAGAGGCCAGCTACTGCTATTTTGAAATTGTGGAGGTATGTGAGTCTTAAATACCCGATATCATCAGTATTTTATTTTCTTATCTTATTAAATTTCTTTTGAGCTCTCAAAATACCCCCAGAGTACCATGGTATAGTTTGCTGTAAAGTCTTAATATTAAACAATTTGTTTTCAAAGCATTCCCAACAACCTGGAAAAACAGGAATACTCATCTCATTTTATCCTCGAGGAAAACGGAACCCAGAGAAGTTTGGTGATTTGCCGAAGGTCACACAGCTATTGATTTTTTAAAGAATCAGAACAGAATGTCTACTTCAATAATCTTTCTCTACCAAGTGGAAGCTGTGTACTTGCTTCCCAGCACTTTTCAGTCAGCACTAATCAACACCTGAGTTTAGGGTTTCTATGTTTTGACCCATTTTAAGGTTGTAGGAACACTGAACAAGAGAATTTTGTTTATAAGGTTTCTGTTTCTTGCAGGGGTGGGCGCAGGGTGGGCAGGAATCACTTTAAGGACAATAATAGGATACTAATAATAGAACACGTATGAGGCACAAAGAACTCCTAAAATGCACAACTTTAACCTTATGAAAAAGGCCAGAGTTTAAATAAAGTCAGAGATGAAGGGCTGAGAGATTATTAAACACTTAGGAATGTAGGGTGTATTCACTAATGTCTGGGGTGACATCATACGAGGCAACCACACCCTTCGTGAAACTGCCTAGATCAATGGTTTGATCCAACCTTGTGTTTCTTAGATTTCCAAGCTCTGAACTATGAATACTCCAGGGGAGAAAAAGGAAAACCCAGAAATACTGTAACCAATTCTCCACCTACGCAAATGATGCTGAGAAAAAAAAAAAAAATTGCCATAAGTCAAACAAAATCTAAGCGACAGTGGTGAGGGTCCAGAATTGGAAGGAAATCAACTTCTCCCCTCAGAATGCCTTTAAACAGAAGTGGTAATATTTAAGGTCTTAATGTTTCGGACCTGCTCAGCCAGGGGAGGAGAGGACTTTGAGGGTGTGTGATAACATTCTTAAACTTTAAAAAGTCAACATAATTGGGCTTCCCTGGTGGCGCAGTGGTTGAGAGTCCGCCTGCCGAGGCAGGGGACACGGGTTCGTGCCCCGGTCCGGGAAGATCCCACATGCTGCGGAGCGGCTGGGCCCGTGAGCCATGGCCGCTGAGCCTGCGCGCCCGGAGCCTGTGCTCCACAGAGGGAGAGGCCACAACAGTGAGAGGCCCGCGTACCGCAAAAAAAAAAAAAAAAAGCCAACATAATTATGGAAGAAGAAGTAGACTCAATTTACTTGGCACCAAAAAGAGGCAGCAGAGCTGGAAGGGACAGGAGGAGATGTCAGTTCCAGCATAAAGAGGCCTTTCTAATACCAGCGGGTCTCCAGCAGTGGGGCAGAGAAGGCGGCCTGAGAAACATGGGCTTCCCCCGGCGGGAGCTGAAGCTGTGAACCTCCCTCAGCCGCGCTCCAGGAGGGATTCTCAAAGAGGAGGGGAATTTGGCACCTACTGCCCTTGAGGCTCCTTCCAGTTTTAAGACCATTCTATGATTTCATCCATTTTTAATGGGCTTTTTATTTGTGATCCACACCAAAGTCTGAGCAAAAATCAGATTGTTCCCAAACACTCTTCCATGATCCATGGCTGTACACAAAGAGCTCCATGGATAACAGGACAGTTATCTGAGGAATTTAGCAAAACAAGCAAACCAACACACACCTGTGCCTGAAATACCGAGACCCTCCCTCGCCAAAAGGCAAAAAAAAAGTATGGTCCCAACTGTCAGTAGACTCCTGGAGCACTGTCCTCTCTGGGTTTAATTTAGAGGATGAGAACTTGGCTTCTCAAACTCATTTTCATACTTGGACCCTCCGCAGCCTGCAGGGGCAGTTTTAATTGAGGGGCCTTCAACTGTTTCCACGGAAACAACAATCATTTGGGGGCTGAGCTGGACTGAAGATTCTACTCATTTAATCCCACATTCTGGCAAAAGACAGGGCTGGAGACAGATACTGAGAGCTTGTAGGAAATAATATTCTGCAGAGGACAGAAAAGACAACCAAAAACTTAATTTTTAATGGATTCCAGGTAGTTATCAGCCGCAAACTAACCTGAATCTTAAAACACAAAGCACGGCAGTCACGGCCCAGTTTTCTCTTCCTGAGGATTAGGATAGCTAACCTGGATGGGGCTGGAAAAAAGACTTACTCTTTCACCTGTGCAGTGCCTCCAAATACTCACTGAAGAGCAGTCTTACTGTTTCTAACTACACAGAGAAACCAAAGAGGAGCTGAACACAATCCTGGCAACGATGACTGGGGACTACAAAACCGACAGGCAGTTGACAGCTCAGCCTTCTGTTGTCTCAAAGATGGGGTCTTTCACTGGACTCCTTAACTGTGTTAAAGTCAAGTTGACAGATGAGTAAGAAGCGCTAGGACATGCCAGCTGAAGAATAATTATAATTAAAGCTTGTAGTTGACAAGAAGCCAGAAGAAAAAAAAATCCAATATTACAGTTAAGTCTGCCAAGTGATTTAAAACAGGCATTCAGATTCGTGGTAAATCCTGAGGAACGTGCAAGCACACCAGCGGCAGACACCTTATCTTCCGGGCACCTGTGGGCACCACCCTCTCCTTCAGAGAACAGCGCCTCCCTCTTCTTGTAAGGATTCCTTCTTCCCAAACCCACTCCACCACCACCTCAGAGCTGCCAGCTCTCACGTGACCCCACCGCCCCGGTAGGAGTCGGAAAGCCTGAAATTCCCTGCCCCCGACACCAGGATCTGGAACAGGCATCTGTCTCTAGCGGCTGAGGCTGTAAATGGCCCAACACTGGAGCCACGTGCAGCGTGTTTTTCACCTCGTGGAGAAAGTCAGTCTGTAGCGAGAAACAAAGAACGAGGGTAGGGGAAGAAAATCCTGACAGTATTATAAGCCCTGGCCTGACCGTGAGTTCTGTGAGTCACTCAGGATCCTCAGACCCCTTGATCGCATAGAGTGGTTGTATCTGGATCTGAATTTGCACCTGAGGAGTCCCATACAACACAACAGCTTTGAATAAACTGTGCTTTAGTGTTGCATGTATGTGCGTGCGAGCACACACACGACCGAAACTAAAGCTCACAATCTACCCTGGAAAAAAGTATTGGGTCGGGGGTGGGAAGCAGACGGGGCGGGGTGTGGAGTATAGAGGGAAGTGTTGGATTTAATGATGCCTTTACTCAGACGGCTGGTATTTCCAGTCAACACAGCAACTGAACCAGTGTAAATAATCTCCTTCACGTTGACTCACTATTGATAGTGAGTCAATCAGTTCTGGAACTTTTAGGTTTTGCCTACGTCACCAACGATACGTACATGATTTCAGCTCCAGTTCTCCACGTTGACTTGAATGGTCAGTCCTTGGGTTTAAAGAACCACTTTTTAGAACTCAAACTTATTGAAAAACTAAACCAATACAAAACGTTATCTGGCTACTCTCCTTTGTACCCAGAGCTGCTGCTGATGTGAGAAGAGCACACACAGAGCCCGAATTTGCACCCCAGTAATAAGTCCTCCTCCTGCCTGGATCCTGCAGCAACACCCCGGGAGTTAAAGACGTCAAGGGTACTGGCCTTGTGCGTAAGGTCAGAAAATAGCATGCTATGAAGCTGAATCTAACCGGAATAAGGATAAACGGATGAAGAGCAGGACAGCTGTCCACGTGTACTTATTCCTTTAGCCATCTGTTAGGGCTGACGTGAAGGTGGAGTTCACAGGAGCAGCAAAGACAGAAAAGGAACGAGGGAGAACAAGAGAGAGAGCCAGAGACCAAGGTTGCAGGTCACGAGAAGCACATATTCGAACACTACGGAGTCAAGAATAAAAGGAGGATTTCTCATACACATATCCTTTGTTAAGACATGAAGATTACATTAAGAAAAACTAGTATAAATGAACCTCGATAAGAATTCTTCATATTCATACTGTAAATATACACCTGTACCTATATTCTTGCGACCCTCACTCATCTCCTCCGAGTCTACAGCTGTTGCTGCAGCAGAGGCAAAAACAAATCGACCGTAACCAAGTGCTGCCGTAAAGACAAAATGAAGAGCAGTCGATTTAAAAAGTTAAAACAAATATTTTCAGCAAATTAGCCATTCCACAAATTGGCTGTTAGACAACTAGCTTTTGGCATATCAATCTGGAGCCTGTAAGAGATGACTGCCAAGGAAAATAGGAGATTCCCATTAACCCCTACGTACTAGACAGTATCTCTCACACTTAGCAAGGAGACCAAGATGAGTCTAAGAAGAAATAAGACACATTAATGGAACACGGCTGAGGCGATACCATTATAACAGAAGTTTAGAAAGCAACAAACAAAAAATGTACTGACGTGTATCTGTCACCATACAAGGGAGACTCTGAAATTCCAGCTACTTAGACAAGTCTGCTCTAGGGTGTGGCAGAGAGCAGTCCAGGGTCGGCCTCCTCCCGGCACAAGCCACCCTGTACTCAAGCCACCTGGCTCACCTGCAATTTCCCCTGGAATCCAGAAAAAGGGCAGCCTGGACAAGGGCTAGATGTAGGGCAGACAGACAGACGGGACATCGCAATACAGACTACCTCGTCTTGAATCTCAGTTCCACTACCTATTACCTGTGTGATCTCGGTTAAGCTACCAAACCTGCCTAAGCCTCAATCTCCACATCTATGAAATGGTACCCTACATCATAAGGTCATCGTGAGGATGCAGGAAATAATCCAAGTCAAGTCCGAACACTGTGCTACGTCATTGGCACATAACGAGAATTCAATCAAAGTGTATCAGCATCGCCATTATCATCACTACCATACTGGACCAAGAGGAAGACATCAGATGCTCAGGAAGCACACCGGAGGGGCTTCTAACCCAACGGCTTTGGAGAGGAATCCATTCTGCTTTGGCACTTGCCCTGCCTGACCCCCTTCTAAGAAACTCCGTGGCCACACTGGATGATCGTGTCTAAAGGAGGTGGCAGGAACCGACGTGCCGATCACTCTTCTTTCTTGAGAAACTGGAAGTCACCTAAAAGGCATTCAGAGTAAAGGCAGAAGGAAGAGGCCATGAGTAAGCAAAAGCCAGGGGCAGGCAGAGGCCACGAGGGGGTGGAAGCTGAGAGTACACAGAAGCTGTGCAGCGGAGAAAGGAGCAGTGAGAAGTCAGCCAGTAGCGGAGAGCATGCCCAGCAGCCGGCAGCCACGTGGCCGGGATGCTGCACACTGACCCAGGCCAGGGATACCACCGCTGCCAAGAAGCTGACTGCGCACGCTGGTCGCTGAAGATTCATGGCTCCTGAATGACTTCCCAGTTACTAAACCATGTCCCATTCCCTTCGAGATCTCGTCCTCCAATGGTCTGATGAACATGGTAAGTCTCAGTAAGGATATGACTCCACCCTCCACCCTCCATCTCCCCATCAGCACCTCGTTCATTCAACAGTCTCTGGAATTTAAGCAGCCCCTCCCCAGGGTTCGGCGATAAAAGACTATATTCTGAGCGTCACTATTTCTTCTCGGAAGAGGTTTTTACACACCTGCAGAAATGAAAACACAAGCAAAACTCCAGAAGGGTTTCAAACCAATAAACCTCAGGAGTGTCTGTGGTTTTCCCCACCAGCACAGAGCAGCCTCTGTGTGCCACCTGGCAAGCTTCAGTCTCTTCTCTCTCAACTCAGCAAAGAAATGCAAAAATAGCATTAATAAGCCCCTAAAGTCTGGGACTCTTCTGCTTTGGCATATACAGGCGCATTCCTTCCAACTGCTGGATAAGAAACAGAGAGACAGGCAAATGGAATGTGCGCCCAAAGCCAGGCCAGATGGACCCCTCGGAGATTTATGCCCCTGGGCCCTGATTCACCCACCCTCCCTAAACTACTACTGGGTGAAGCTGGCAACACTTTTCCTAGAGTAAGAGGGGGAGAAGCATTTCCCTACCTGAGAAAGAATGACAAGATAGGACATTTTTAAGAAAATGAGCTACTCAGAGAGGATGGCCCTGGAGAGCTGGCGATGGGGTTTTGAAACAGTGTCCACAGGAAGTCCAAGCTGGGACACAGGGGCACAGGGAAACGTGCCCCCTTAACAATTCATTGGAGCTCCTCAAGGAATGTTACAGGGCAAAGCCACACTGCAAACTCCAAAACACCCATGTATCTAAGGAATTCCTGCAGGATCCAGAGAGAGGACGCAGAGGAATGGGAGCTTGCTGGGACCTGAGTTCAGGGAGATGTGAGGGTGTAGGGGCAGCATAACTCGTGGCCTGGCGAAGAGATGTAAGGTTAAAGGAAGACCGGACGCTTTCAAGATGTGTGGTTTTCCATTTTTTTCTTGTCAGAAAAGGTCATCGGTGAGATTCAAGTAATCCCTTCTTGCAGATAAAAAACGGCCACGGCCTGCTTTTGTGGTGAGAAAGAAAAGGAGGGGTAGTCGTATCTCAGGGCTCCATAAACGCCTGCAATCAAGCAGCCACTGGGGAGGACAGCTGCACCAAGTCCCCTTGCTGGTACCACTCTCAGGCCGGGAAACTACCATCACCACCCTGGTGGGAGTGACTGCCTCTCTGAACAAGGAAACAGCCACTTGCAAAAGTGTCGCTTTTCAGAAATCCAGCATGTTCCTAGCCACTCTCCAGATATTTCATTTGCACGTTCAGAAGATGAGAGACATACCCAGGAATATTCCTGAGTAAAAAGTTTAAACTGAAATATGTAATAGAGGCTCTGATCACGGTGGCCCTGCAACTAAAGAGAAAAAAAAAAAAAATCAAAGTCTAGCCTAGTGGCTGGTGATCACTGTATTCTAGGGCTTCAGAGATACACAACTCATTCAGACCCTGAGCAAACAGGAATCACCTGAGAGGTGCCGGGTACTGTGCTACTCATGCGTATTCGGAGAAAACGTATGGTGACACCGTCAGGAGTTAGTCTAGAGGGAAGACAAGTTAGCAGGAGTGCGCTGGGCAGAGGTATTAGCAGTGTGTGTTATGGGGGTGTAGACAGGAGGGGCAGAAGGTCACGTCAGCAAGTACAGAGACAAAGCAGCAGGACCAGGCCCACCGAGAGGTCTACCTGTGAGTATGACAAGTGGTGAGAGGAGACAGAGGTTGGTGGAGCGGGGCAGGGTTTGAATCTGAAGGCCTTTTGAGCAGAGGAGGGTCATTTGTGCATTTAGAAAGCTTACTCCTTGGGCAGCGGGTAGGTGCTAAGGAAACTTACACCTGCTACAGCTGCTAGCAGCTAAGGAGCCGCTACGTTCCATGGTGACGCAGGCGAGAGATGCTGAGCGCTGGGACGAAAGCCACGTAAGAGCTCCCCTACTGAGCACGGACTCTGCCAGGCACGGGGCTACCTGCGTTATTTCCCCCTCACAGTAAACCTTCCAGGTACGGCTACTATCCACGGCAGGACACAGGCCCAGAGACGGAGTAACTTGCCAGGTGACCCAGGTGAGAAAGTGGCAGAGCAGGGGCTTTGAGCCCTGCCACCCGACCCCAGAGCAGTGTTTTAACCACGATGCTCTACTGTCTGAAGAGAGACAGCAGCAGTGGGCAAGCCGGTTCTTGTTTCCAATGTAACATCATATGCTTGTTTCTAAAACGTTGAGAAAAATATGAAACGTGATGTTAGAATGATAGTCATACCTCAGACTTTACTGATAACAATCTGAAAACCAAAGTGAGTAGGAAACGACCTCCCCCCACACACACACACACACACACACACACACACACACACACACACACGTGCGCGCGCGCACACACTTCCTTCTCTTGCACATCTCAGTGAAACCAAGTGGGTGAGGGAATTGAGATTTCTCCGGAGAAAGCAGTTACTGTGCTGTGTGACTCTCCTTCCTCGGTAGGGGAGCAGGTTTCTTTTGATTCAAAACCTAGTAAGGAAGTTTCAGGGGGACCCCTGAGGAAGCTCTGAGACACCACAATGAGGGCCTGAGTCTGCCCGGGAAGGAGGCTGTGGCTTGAGGTCTGACCCCTGCCCCGGAAATCTGGGGTTGAGGAGGGCTGCAGGGCAGACAAGGGCTGTCCCGGCGGGACTGGCCTCACCCCCCGACGAGCGTGCCCAGGAGAAAAGATGAGGGCAGCACAGGGAAGGCAGCTTGGGGTGAGAAGAGACCCGAGAAGCAGATTTGAGAGGAGCTGGTGGACGGCACGTCTGGGCAGGGGTGCAAGGCGGCCACGGGGAACAGAGATGTCCACCAAGCTGAAGGGAATCACCAGGCAGAGGGACTCGCAGGGAAGCTTCCAAAAGACCAAGGCAGCATCCCCTTTACCAGCTGTCAGGCCCAGAGGGCGAAGTCCCACCCCTACTTATGGCGTGACAGGAAGTGGGTAGAGGAACCTCAGGGGGACCGGGGGAGGGGTGACAGGAGGAAGCAGGGGGCGGGTGAAGGCCTCAGCCCTTCCTCTCTTCAGGGGCGCAAGTCTCACGGTGCTGGGCAAGGGAGGACACTTTAATGCAATGTTAGGTTTGGGGTTTTGATTTATTATCCAGCCCTAATAACTGGGCCTGGACTTGGGCCTAAAATGAGCGCAGGACTCTGGTATCTGAGGGTAAACAGCAAAGACACTCAACTTTTGACCCACCTGAATTTTCATTCCTGAGAAATCCTTCTGCAAAGTTTACTGGGACATACGAAAAGTGAAAAATTAAGGGTTTTTCCAACATATTTCATGTGTCTGCTGACCATACTGGGTACAGAACCTACAGATCATAGGCTGACTTTCCAGGTACTGAACGATTCCCTGCATCAGCAGGCGGACTCTCAACCACTGCGCCACCAGGGAAGACCCTGCTTTTCAGATTTTTAGCTGCAACAGAGAACCTGAGGGGATTACATGGACAATTGAGAAAGAGATGCAAACTTCCTACATTTCAGGTAATAAACTGACATCTTCGAAAGTATTTTCAGCATCTCAGAGATGTCTCCTTGAAGTAGTATCTCAGGTGAGGCGCCTTTTTCTGTTTAAGTGACCTGGTAGCCACTTCCACCTACCACCTTCCCTCTGGCTACCTTGACCGCTACTGCTAAGAACTGCCTGAATCACGGAATCTCCTTGTCTAACTTCTCCTTCCTGGGAAAACAGGGAAGGTATTTCCAAGGCGAGTCTACTGTACAATTGTGACAGCCAGCAACTGGAGGGTTCTGAAGTGACACTGACAATTACAGGCAGTGGTCAGGGCGCAAAGCCTCCAGGACAGCCAGGGAGAAAAGCGATAGAAGCTAGAGCCCTTCTCATTGCCATTCTGCCTCCTGGGGCAGGACTGTGCACCAACTCTCTCCTTCCAGCTGCTGCCGACAGAGCCAGGCCAGGCGAGGAGGTTGGAGGAGCAGAGAGGGGACTCAGGGAGGGAGAGCCCGTGGGGGGCACTCTTGCATATTCTCATTCACTTAGTCACAAGCAACAGGGTATCCGCAGTACAGGAGGCACGGTGCTAGACCCGAGCGTAAAGCGGTGAAGGAGACGGGCTCCTGGCCTCAAGGAGTCTTCAGGTCAGACAAGCCAGGCCCGGCACCCCCTCTGCCCAGGGGGCTGGTGCTGGGGAAGCGGTGGCAGGACGCCCAAGAGGAACCAGGAGCTCACACTGAGGACCAGGGAAGCGCACTTCTCCCACTCGGAAAAGCCGAGTCTCCCCCTAGCGCTCAACAGCTCTGCTGGCAGCAGCCTCACTGGCGGCTGTCAGTGATCTGTCGCTCAGCCTCTGGCCCCGACCTAAGACTTAAGTAAAAAGCGTAAACATGGGAATTCCCTGGTGGTCCGGTGGTTAGGGCTCCAAGCTCTCCCTGCCAAGGGTCCGGGTTCCATCCCTGGTCAGGGAACTAAGATCCCACAAGCCACGCGAAAGTGGGTGGGGGAAGGCATAAACATTGGGCAAAACGGAAGAGGAAAGGTACCCCTAATTTTTCCACAAATCAAAATCATCATATATAGGGTCCCACTTTTATGCCAGAAATAAATAAAATTTTTCCCTGATATCCAGAATTAATGGATGTAAGAAATGTGCTATTTCTAACACTGAACCCCTATCATATCAGACATCAGAAACCACATGTGATTTTACTTCCTTTTAGGCTGTAAGAACTGATAACATGCTTACTAGAGATCTGAGGTGACTACTGACTTCTATACCGCGTGATAGAGCCAGGGTTTAAAAGAATGCTTTCATCTTCCCTTTTTGCTCATTCATTCACATAACGTCTATTATGTGCCAGTTAATGTTCTAAGTACTCGAGTGTAGCAGTAAACAAAAGTCCTTCTTTGGGGGGGGGGGAAATCCTTGTTAGCACAAAAGTGATAAGTCCTATGAAAACACAGAGGGGGAAAAACACAGGGAAGAGGGGAAAAGGGCTGGGATTGGGGTGAGAGTGGCTGCTTCAAACAGGCCGGGGAGGCCTACAGACAAAGGTGACATTTGAGCAGAGACCAGGAAGTAAAGGAAAACACTCATGTGGACGTCTGGGGGAGAGCATACCAGGTAGGGGAAGAGCAGTGCAAAGGGCCTGGGGTGGTGGGTCCATTTGAGATGTCAGAGGAACAGCAAGATGATGAACGGGGGCTAGAGTGCATCAGGGGAGGGCACAAGGTTTGTGGGAAACAAGGTCTCAGAAGTGAGGGGGCACCACACCTAGCTTTGAGCGAGACAGTAAGTGCATTGGAGGGTTTGGAGTAGAGAAATGACAGCATCTGTCTTATATTTAAAAGAATCACTCTGGCCTGGGGTGGGAGTACAAGAGGGGCACAAGAGCAGAGGGGCACACAGAGCAGAGGGGCACAAGAGCAGAGGCGGGGAAACAACAGAGGCTTCTGCACTAACACAGGCAAAAAGTGGCAGCTTAGACCAAGGTATAGCAGTTCAGGTGGTGCAAAGACATCAGATTCTCAATGTAGTTTCAAGGCAGAGCGGATGGTGTTTGCTGAGAGACTGAACACAGTATGAGAAGAAGAGATGGAAGGGTGTCACGAACACCCAAGTGGGTGAAAGGACAGAGCTGCCATTTCCTACAATTGGGAAGAGCAGGTTTGCGGGGAGAAATCAGAAGCATTGTTTTGGATTATTACGCTTCAGAAGCCCGGTGGGCATCTAAGCAGAGATGCTGGGTAGGCTTGCGGATATGACGAGTCTGGGATTCAGATGAGGCCAGGACCAAATATCTAAATTTGGAAGTCATCAGTGACAGATGGTACCCAATGCTCCAAGCCTGGATGAGAGCTCCCAGAGCACGAGTGAAGAGAGAGAGGGGTTTCTCCAAAATTCGGAGGTCCGAGAGGCGAGCTGGACCTTGCAAAGGAGTGTGAGAAGGCAGTGCTTACGAGGTAGGAGACCCAGAAGTGCGTGATCTCTTGGAAGCCAAGTGAGGCAAGTGTTCCTGGAAGGGAGGAATGATAAAACATGGCTTAGTCCTTGCTTTGCTGGTAAGAGTTTCAGGGCACCTGGGTGAGAAAATGATGTGCTTCAGGACCCATATGGTTTCAATAAGAAAGTGCCAGGTTGAAATAAGTCCTAGGCTGGTTATTCAGAGAAAAAGACAAGATGCAGAAAGACAGTCTGATGTAATGACAAGTAGATGGATTAGAAATTCCTTGACTAATGACACCCAAGGGCACACGTAAGTGAATGAGTGTCAACCCCAAAGCAAAGTTCTAGTGACATGTCATTGGGTTCTGCCCTTGGCCTGCTCAACGTATCAGTGGCTTCTATCAGTGATAACTACACTTGACTGCAATCAGAACAATATAAGAGGCTTGCTAAAAGAGAGCCTCCCTGGGGTGTCTACCCCAGACCTACTGAATCTGAATTTGCCAGGTGGCACTGGGACAGAGAGCTAAAGGAAGGCCTGAGTTAAAAGAAGGAATTGAGGGAGGAGGTTGATTAAGAGTACAGCTAAAACCAAGCTAAATGGAACGGGGAATGTGCTGGATGACAGCTTTGGGCTCCAAAGCAATCTTAGCAGGTAGACACGCAAGTAGAATATAACTGGGTCAATTTGGAATCTTGCATTTGCCTCTGAAAATCAGCCAGATGTGGGATGGATGGAGGACACCTAGCTGGATCTGAGACCAATTTGGGACTCTCGGTGATTAACTGTGTGATCTCAAGCTGCACTGACAGCAGACAGGAGAGAAAGGACATGATCCAGCCATACCCTCTTTGGCCCCTAAAGCACCCTCTCCCTGGTGCTCATGAAAGGGCTCCACCCAGAGAGAAGCAAATGTGCAGCCTGGAAACTCAGAAGGAACCAAGGACTAATACAGAGAAGGACTTACTGTGGGATCCAACAGGGCAGACCCACGTTCAATGAAGGAAAACTAGTAGGCTAGTAGGACATGATTCTAATGGGGTGGGAGGAAGGTCTTTCCAACAGTAAGAGAAACCCAGAGAGAGAAGGTCTGAACACTTTGCCAAAGGAATTGTTAAACTTCTATACACTCCAAATTAGCATTATTGCAATGTGTTGTTTTATTTCTACATATGTATATGTATTATGTATATATGCATGCCTTTCCTAGACCATAAATTCCCTGAGGAATTACTTGCCCAGAGTCCAGCGCAAGCCCTGCCCCATGCCGTGTGCTCGGCAAATGTTCTTTGAATGAATGAGTTGATTATGGCTGGACGTTGCCAAGCCTGTTGTAGAGGTGATTCATGCTACACGATGGTTAATGTTCCTTCTAAAACAGCAGACCCTATGATTTCTGAAAAACTGCACACAAACTAGTTCCCTCTGGAGACACACTCATTCTTTGCATCTCGACAGTCTATTTGGAATTTAGATAATATAAATTATTTAATTATTATGTCTAATATTCAACTGTAATATTAGTCCTAGGTTTAAAACTCAGCCTGGTATTAAGTAAGTATGAGGGGTAATAACTTTTGCCTCCAACGTTTCTGTACTCCACACAAAAAAGTGCAAAACCCCATCTGTTAAGGAAATCTGATCCTTCCAGCTGTGACCCAGTTTGGGGATTTACCCTCTAGGCCTCTTTTCAAGTAAATGTCACCACATCTCCACTGGGGGGATTTACTGACTCATGGGCTGGTGTGATCCGCCCTGCAGGTGCATGCGGCTGCCACCCTTGGCCGGCTTTGGTTCACCTCAGAACGTCATCCCATCAGAGGCCTGGTCTAGCTTAGAAGTTAACCCAAAGGGCTTCAATAGAGTAGCCTCTGCAGTTACCAAGTCAATCAATGCACGTCACATCTCCCTTAAGAGACCCCAACACAAAGCCAATTCTCGGGTCCACGGATCAGAGCCTGGAACTCTCCTAAAATTTGAGGCAGCTTTCAAAGCCACCGTTCTGCTCTTTTCCCCATGTAGGAGTGGACGTACCATAGTAATGCATCCAGGGGAGGGAACCATGTCTCCAGAGAGCATTTACCTCATACCGGGCACTGTGCTGGGAGCCATCTCATTTCATCCTCACAGCAACCCTATGAGGTGACATTAGCGGCCCTTGCATAAACAGGGCAAGGGTATCTCAGATGTTAGTGCAGCTGCCCAAAGTCACACCGACGGAAATGGAGGGGTCAGAATCTGAACTCTGGTCTGTTCAGCCTAGAGCTGTGCTGCTTTTTTCCTCACGGCAACCAGAGCGATCTTAAAACAAAAGCCAGATTAGGACACGCCCTTACCAAAATGCCCCGGTGACTGCCTCTCATCCAACTTCTGCAGGACGCTGTCGGCTCCGGGCTCTGCCTGCCTCTCTTTCCACATCCTCTACTTCTTTTTGCTCTGGCTCTCTCCCTTCCAGTCCTACCGGCCTTCTTCCTGTTCCTTGGAATCGCTAAGTCCCTGAGACTCAGGGCCATCATACTTGCTATTCCCTCTGCCTGGAATGCTGTTCCCCTAGTGCTATGCAGATCCCTCTCACTTCATCCAGGTCTCTGCTCCAGTGCCCCCTCCTCAGGGAGGCTGTTCCCAACTACTCTACCTAAAAGAGACCCCTTTCCCCACCACTCTCTAACTAGCCCTTACGCTACACCTGACGTTTCTCAGCAGCACTCACCATACCTGCGCACGTATTCCTGGCAAGTTGACTGCTTACTGCCGAGGCCCCCACTAGAACGCAAGCCCCACGGGGCAGGGACTCTGCAACATTCACTGCTGCATCCTCACCCCCAGGCTCAGGGCCCAGGCGCGTAGCCAGCGCACACCAAATTGGGCTGTTGTGCATCGTTTACCCTCTGCTACCTCCGCTTGGTCCCAGCTCACAGAGCCCTGCTACACAGTAGCTGGGTAACCTTGGCCAAGTAACCTCAGGTCTCCAGAGAAACCTTCCATTTGCTGACGCCACTGGCCCTGACCAAAGAGGGAACTGCTGTTTCATCCCTCCCTAGAGACCGCATCATTCCCTTGCTCTGATATCTGTATGACACTGCCAGTTTTAGAATTTTGTGATTTTATCAGAGAAGAGACATCTGGGGCAACTGATGAAACAAAAGGATAATTATGTTTCACAAAGAGAAAAAAAAACCCTCAAAACAATGAATTTTCTATGTATTGCTAGAATAGACAATGAGTTCATATAATGCCTTCCAGCATCATTTCAGAGCTGACAGAAATGGATTGATTAAAGGAGAGCTATAGAGAGCTATATGATCTGTCACTGAACCAAACAGAGGGCTTCTAAAAGTGGAATTTCTGAGATTCCACCAATACAAATCTCCAAGCTTACAAGGGGATTGAGGCAGAAGCTGATCATAAACCACAAGGCCAGTATTCAACAGAACAGTTTCTAGAGATAAAATTACCTCTGTTTTGGGAACGTAATTTGTCTCCCTTGATGTATAATCCCCGCCCTTCCTCATAAGGTGGCTGGAGGGTGGTTCACTTTCCATAAAACACTTCACACTCTGTAGAAGTATTATGTAAATAAACAGAGGGTGGTTCAATTTCAAAACTCTGGATTTATTTTGAATTTATTGGACGCAGTCTATCTAAACATTGTGTTACTTGTGGAAATTCCTTCCTACGTCTGAAGGGCTTTTGTTTGCTGGACTTTCGTAGTTTTTCTCTTCTTTCTTAGTACATGTAATACTTCAAAGGAACTCCTGACTTTGGGCCTTGGTCAAGCTCAGAGGGTGAAATACCAAAGTGATAAGAGAACGGTCTTCTGGGGAAATTTCAGCCAATGTCTTCGTTTACAACTTTTAACCAATCCATCCACTCACTCACTCTCACAGGGGGGCGATAACAAAGCTTCACTGTGTAGCCAAATACCAGAACAGATAAAATGCTGTCAGTGATCTCACATCCAAAGAAGGAAGCAAAAAGGAGTTTGTGTTTATTTCTGAATTCCACTGCTTGGCTTCAGTAGAAGTTGCAGAGAAAAAATGGAAAGGTATGGATGGGAAGTGAAGTGGAGGAATGAACACAGGGCAGTGGTGTCGTGAGTGTGTTGTTTACAGAACAAACCACCCAGAACATTGTATCTTCATGCAGCCTTCTCCTGCCAGATTTATCCCTTTCTGTGCTGCATTTGATTACAAAGTTTGAATATTCCTTTAAACTTTCAATCGGCAGACAAGTGTTCACATTCTTTAGCAACAGTGGTAAGTTTATCTGATGTTCAAACATGAATTATATCTAGCTTCCTTCATACATACCGCATGCTAACAGCTCAGCACGTAATGCTCACGCTAAAATACCATTGTTTATGGATTGAATAATCTTCCAAAGGGTTTTTTTAAGAGTAAAAGAGAAAAAAGGCTACAGGTGCTTTAGCATTATTTGTAAGCATTACTGAAATTCTTGTAGAGCGACCAATTTAGGCTCCACGCTTAAAGCGTCTTTGAACTGTGACGTTACCTTCCAAGAGTACTTTTTCATTAAAGAGCCACGTTTCCATATACTTGGCAGTTGTCAAAGAGGAAAAAGAGATAGCATATGATGTGCAGCTTCTTACAACCAAAACGTGTGCATTTTAATGACGTTTAACTTACTTTTTCATTCCACGCCCACAGTCCAATTCCAAGAAATGCTATTCCCAAAAACTGAAAGAAAGGGAGAAAGTGGTGTAAGTATGAAGGTAAATGCCATGTTTTTACTAGTACAAAGTTTTCAATCACTTTTTTGGTTACTTTACCTGCTGAGAAATAGTTTTCTCTAAAACCTAACAGTCTTTAACAGGAAAAGAAATACCATCGTCCCCTTGATTAAAGTTATTACAGTATGAAGAAGGGCACCCGCTTGCTGTTAATTAAGCTGAATGCTTAACAGATCATGAAGAATAATAATTAGGTAGAATCTGGAGTAAAATTAAAGTCATCAGTAATGCTGAACGCTGCCTGTTGGCTAGGAGAGGAAACAGTGAGTAAATCTGAGCACGATGTTCGCTAGAAAATGGATAAGCAGGGCCATGAATTTAGAAGAGCTGGAGGTTCTCTCCTCGCCATCATGCCGCCATGAATGGGCCGGGGCAGGGAGGGCGTGCCGAAGCCCCCAGTGTCCCTCAGCAAGCTCTCTATCACTCCTTCAAAAGGGAACGTGAGGGACCTCTCTGGTGGCGCAGTGGATGAGACTCTGCGCTCCCAATGCAGGGGGGCCCGGGTTCGATCCCTGGTCAGGGAACTAGATCCCACACGCATGCCACAACTAAAGAGCCCACCTGCCACAACTAAGACCCGGTGCAACTAACTAACTAACTAAATAAAAGGGAACGTGAACCTTATCAAGTCCAGGGTGACCCAAAGAAAACACCTGGATTCTTCTGTTTGCCGGAAACCTAAAATACTTATATGGCAGTTGGGAGGGCTTCCATGACTCAGCCTGGTCTCAGCTCAGTGCTATAACTTCATGCATAACACAGAGTACACAAATAACCCCTGAGATTGAGTTGAAAAACACACAGACTCCCTCATCAGCTGCACTGCGTATGCGGCTGCGGAGGGGAGCAGTCAGTAACCAGGGGGACGGTCCATTTGAGTTAGTTCTCACCGTACTCCGCCTCCTTTGAGATACACATTTCCCACCACATTTTAACATCTCTGAAATTGGGATGTGTCTTAAAATCGATGAGGTCTCATAGTCTGCTTTTTTTCCCTTGATCGTACCTAAAATAATGGTGTGTCTTATAATCAGAGTTTCACAGGTTTGGTGACACATTGCACAGGGTGGTCCACCCACTAAGAGCTCAGTGATCAAGACTGGGCGTAACTGGCCATGAAGAAAAAGACACGTCTTAGTTCTCTTCTTTATTATCAACAGCAGCTCTGAGTTTCCTCTCCAAACAGTGAAGTGAAAAGAGGGTGGGCAGGTTGACAAGCAGTTTCAGTCTCACAGCAGCTGTTTATTTTGCTAACATCTTGATCAAGTTAAGTGTCAGGGAAGCTGTCCACTGAGAGGGGGGCGTGGAGAAAACAAGAGTGAGGGTGGCTACTCTCTCCAGTTTCAGGGTTATCTGAGACGGGTCCACCTGGCGAGGTCTCAGCCATTCGCAGCGGGGAGTTACTGACACTTTGTAGGCAAGGCTTATAAATCCGAAAGGGCTGGGAAAACAGCAGGAGCAGAGAGGGAAAAGAGGGGACTGCAAAAAACACCAAGGAATGACTGCTCTGAAAAGGTGGTGGTGTTTTTAAAAGCAGAACTTGCCAAATTCCCGGACAATTATCTGACACCGCAGTGAGACAGCATTCAATGCCTTCTGAGTCCCTACACAGAAAAGCTCAGCAATGTGTCCTTGATTTAGCAAAGACCGAAGACCCCTTTTTTCCTACCCTTGCTCATACAGGTTTGAAAAGTGTTCAGAAAAATCTGTCTTCAACATCCCAGCAAAAAAGCCCACTACGCTCAGCCCCTCCACTGCCCAGGCCAGCATGCTATTTTGCTTTGCAGTTCTGATCCGAAGCCACAAATGCACCAGTCCTCCAAATGACTCAAAAGGTTTGGGGGACTCTGTATACACAGATAAAGCAATTCAGCAGGTCACTCTCATATTCATAGGTCCTAGGCACAGTAGGGTAACAAGGGACAAGTGCATACACAGGAGCCCTTCAGACCTTAGAAGACACAGAGCGCTTGACTTCCACACTGACATCAAACTCAGCCCAGTGAAATGCAAGATGTTCTGATGCTAAAGCTCTTTGTGGACAAAGGTTCGGTCACTTGCCTGATGCAGTATTTAATCACAGTGTCGCCTCACGCAATGGGTGAGATGTTGTGGCAGAGGACGTAGTGGTCCACTGTCCCTCTTGCCGTCGAAGAGGGTGAACGTATCATTGCTGAGGGCCCCTGCCTCATCGCTAACATTAAACTTCTCTTTATTACTTTCCAGGCACTCTGCTTAGTGCTTTGTATGCCGTGTCTCTCTTAAGCGTCACAATAATTTTGTTCTGAAATAGGCACTATTATTAACCCTATTTTAAGAATGAGACACATGAGGCTGAGAGAGTTTACTCCGCTCAAAGGCACACAGCTTCTGAGTGGAAAAGAGATTTGAACCGAGATGAGTCTAAACATCAACGTACGTGTTCTTACCAGGTTTGACACATCCCCCTTTTCCCCTATGGGACAGAAAGTGGAGGCATTCAGGTTAGAATTATATGGGATGTGACATGGGCATCATATATTCCCTCCCCAGGAAGCAAAGGGGAGTTGAGGAGGTAAAAAGAGATGAAAACCTTGCCTTCACATTAAGAACTGGTTGTGGAACAGACGTTCCCCGTGCTGGTGTCATCAATGGAGTAAAGCGGAAAACAGAAAACTTCAGCGGTGGGTCAACTTTCTCCTCTTTGTGCGGAGTTCTCCTCTCTCTTCCTGGCACTTTGGAAAACATTTTCCTCTCCCAAATCATATATAAACAGATTGGAAACCAAGTTTTCAACAAAGAGAAAAAAATCAGGACCTAAAGAAGACTCACAATTTCCTTTATAATCTTGCTCCAATATTTCCTGCCTTAACTGTGACTTTCCAAACAAGGTTTGAGAATTTGAAGAAAGAACACTGAATCTGAAGGCCAGGAAAGCCGTCAATAGCTAAGCGAGTGCCGCAGGGCCAGGGCCTAAACCCGTACATACCTTTGCCGCTCCATCACCAGTAAACGTCCTCCCAATTACTCTCAGCCCATATGTTTTGCTTTAAAATCAAGTTGTTCCAGCTCCAAACAATTAAACAGAGAAGAGCCAAAAAAACAGAGACAGGCACGCAGCACACTGAGTTTCCCCTTTCCCACCTCCCAAAGAAAAGGCAACCATAAACCCCCAAACCGACCTCATTCTGAAACCCAGAGGCCACTTACAGGGAACAGCCAAGAACATTAAAGTCAGCTCTTTATTCCTTTGAAACAGAAATAACCAGATCTGAGGCGTCTTCCCATGTGGCAATATATGCAAACACGCAGTCAAATGTTAGTCTACCCAGTTTTTGATGATTTTAAATGAATATTAATTTTGCCAACATTTGTCGAATGCGAAGTATGAACTAAGCACCGTGCTAAGTATTGTGTTTTATAAGAGTGAGCTAGAAGAGCACTGCCCAATACAGCAGGCCCGAGCTACTGGGCACCTGAAAGGTGCTTAGCTCAAACCGAGATGTGCTAGTAGGTGTCAAATATACACTGGATTTAAAACACTTAATATGAATAAAAAGAATGTAAAAGATCTCATTAACCATTGTTTATTTTTAATTGAAGTGTAGTTGATTTACAACGTTGTGTTAGTTTCAGGTGGACAGCAAAGTGACTCAGTTACACATATATCCACTCTTTCAGATTCTTTTCCCATATAGGTCATTACAGAGTATTGAGTAGAGCTCCCTGGGCTATACAGCAGGTCCTTGTTGTCTATTGTATATACAGTAGTGTACATCTGTTAATCCCAAACTCCTAATTTATCCCTCCCCCCCCACCTTTCCTTTCCGGTACCTATAAGTTTGTTTTCTACTTCTGTGAGTCTATTTCTGTTTTGCAAATAAGTTCATTTGTAGGACTTGTTTAGATTCCACATATAAAGCGTATGAGTGATATCGTATGATATTTGTCTTTCTCTGGCTTATTTCACTCAGGATGACAATCTCTAGGTCCGTCCATGTTGCTGCAAATGGCATGATTTCATTCTGTTTTATGTCTGAGTAATATTACAGTTGTTTTATTTTTGATTACATGTTGAAATGATAATACTTTGGATATATTGGGTTAATAAATATATTTAAATTAATTTCACTTATTTCATTTTACTTTTTTTAAATTGAAGTATAGTTGACTTAAAAGATCGTATTAGTTTCAGGGGTACAACATAGTGGTTCAATATTTTTATAGATTATACTCCATTTAAAGTTACAAAATAATGGCTATATTTCCCTGTGCTGTGTCACAGACCCCTGAAGCATATTGATTTTATACATAATTTTTAAACTACAGCCACTGGAACACATAAATGATATATGTGGCCTGCACTATATTATTATTGGAAAACACTGTTCTGAAGTGTCCCACAACAACCCCATGCGGTGGTAGTAGTATTATCCCCGTTCTATAGAAAAGAAAACTCAGAAACATCGAGTAAGTCTTCCAAGATTACACAGGCACCTGAGCTGAGCTGCTCAGGAAACATGACTTCTCAGTCCAAACTCAACACCATTATAGTACTTATGTGCATAAAATCTCTGTCCAGCCAAACAAGGGATGGAGAATTATACTGAAACTCACGTCCTAAGACTCAAAATCACTTCTTTAATCTCTGGGTGTTCAAGGCAAAGGTAGGTTTTCCTGACTGGGAGCAAGGACGGCACTGGGTAGAAACAGAGAGTGGCACGCTGATGGAAGCCTGCCAGGCTTGGCAGGACAAGAGCCAGCAGAGCTGATCCTTAGGAAAAGCTGGAGAGGAAAATGGCCCTAGGATGTGACTAGGGTGCCGGGGCTTCTCTGCCAGGAGGGTCACATCTGCCCCCTTTTCTCTGAGGCCTACAAACAGAAAATCTCTTCCTCAGTCTGTTGTTTTCACCCTTGCTGAGCCTCCAACTTATTAGAAATGGATCAGTGCTCCATTCTAACTGGTACAAAAATGGGTACTTCAAGAAGCCATTTATCCATCTATCTACAACCTTCAACAAATACTCTCGAGTTCTACTTTGTGCTAGGCACTGCTTTTGTCTTGGGATAAATGGAGGTAAGAAAACAGATTTCTGGGGGGAAGGGAGTGGGGGTGTTACTAGTTGCCTCCAGCAAAGAGAACTGGGGCAGGGGGTGGGGGTGGGAGAAGAGGAAGGCTCTTCCTAAGAACCCTTTTGGGTCTTCTGAATTTTGAACCATTTTAATGTATCGCCTATTCAAAATACAATACATTTTTGAATGTTTACCAAAAAAAAAATACATTTTTATCAAATAAAGTGTAAAAGGCAAAACCACCCTTGATGGTGCTCTAAAGGAGAAAAAAATAAGGCCAATACAAACCATAAGAGGGAGATTTGACCTAGAGAGAGGTCCAGGAAGGCTTCCCTAAGTCAAGGATGTAGGAACTGGGGTCTGCAAGATGAGATGATGTTAACTGGCAAAGAAAGGAAGGAAGAAAGTTTCAGGCAGCAAGAAGAGAATGTACAAAGGCCCTGTGGTGGGAGAAGCACAGCAAGTAAAGGGGTCTAAAAGGTGACCGGTATGGCTGGTGCACAGAGAATGGGGGAACGGGGGAAGGTATGGCAGGTTTGCAATGAGAGATGCAAGCAGGACCAGCCCATGCAGGGCCTCCTAAACCACACTAAGGAACTCAGTCATCACCCTAAGAGTGACAGGAAGGTATTCAGGGCCATACATACGTAGTCGGCTGAGGTGGGGTGAGAAGGCAGGTCTTTATCAGATTTGAGCTTTGGAAAAATGATCTGAGTTGCAGAAAACATTGGAAGAGAGTTCAGAGTAGATGCACAGCAGCTAGAAGGAGGGCACTTTGGTCATGCAGACAAGACCCGATTGTGTCCTGGACTGAAATATGCTGGAGAAGCACATGGAATTGAGAGTATTTAGAAGTAAAACTGACGTTTTCGATGATACCTGGATATGGCGAAGGGGTGGGGGTACGGGTGAAGGAGAGGGAGATATAAGGATAACGCCTGTGTTTCTAGCATCTTCTACATGGAGACTCTGGCTCTTCTAAATCCATCTTACGTCCTCCGACAGAAATAACTCTCGGGTGTCAATTTCATAACTAGCTTAGATCTAGCAGCATTTCTGAAGGACAGTTTTCTTTCATGGGTATTTTGGCTGCTTATGTGAATTCTCTTGGAAACAAGTTTCAGCTTGTATACTTTTTAAACATAAATTATTTAAAATCCATATGCATGTCTACGACCTCCTACTACTTCTATTCATGAAAGGAAGCAGTTATGTATAGATGTATGTTAAAGTTCACAGGCAATTCTTAAACATTTTCAATCCTTTTTGCTTAAAAAATAATAATTACATCAATGGCATCTGCCCAGCACCCTGTGAACAGACTCAAAATAACAATGCAAGGTAAACACAATAGAGGAAAATAAAAATCAGGTTAATCTTCTCACCTAATTGGAATCTTGAAAATATTATCCTAAATAACAATGGAAAGAACTGGTATTCTTTAATCATCCTGATGACATTGTTTTTAACAATTTCAAGCTCTGCCTGAATAAACAGGAGAGATGCATTTAAAACATTTGACACAGAAGAGAGGAAAGAGAAAGAATGCCATTAGGAAAGATGTATTTTCCTGAGCCTGCAACACATGTACGTTTCATTAAGATGTTTTTCTGACACTGGAGTATGAACAACACCCCAGGCCTGGCGGGGCAGGTGGGGGGGAGCCGTCCACACAAGTGTGCTAAATGCCTCTGTTAATAAAATCCATGTTCTCTCTATCAAGCAGGGGCCGACTGCAGGAACAAAGTGTCTCTGGCATAATTCTTGCCATGTCTGAGGAGTAAAGATGGGCTGGTGGAAAATTCAATGCACAGAAAGGCAATCCCAATTTTGCCACTGGGTCTCTGCATCCCAGTTTGTACATTCAAACTGTCTGGAATCCTCATGATAAGATGGCGTGGCAGACAAAGTTCGAACTTGTAAACAGGACATTCCCCATCTGAGCCAGGGTCAACCTCTCACTTCACTTCACCCACGTGGCCTCCTCCAAGCGGCCTGAACACACACAGCTTGCAGAAGCCCAGCTCTGGAACTCTGTGGTTCTGTAATCTCAGGAAACGTTCCTCATTCATTCAACACATATTTATTGAGCATCTACTGCGAGCCAGGCAGCCCTCTAGGGGCCCTGGATAAATTGGGAAGCAAAACAGACAAACGTGCCTCCTCTTGGGGCTGACATTCTAGTTGGGGCGAGGCGGGGAGGGAAAGACAATTAAGAGAAATATATATGAGTTAGATAACATACAATTTTAGAAGCACTGCAGGAAAAGAGAACGGCATAAGGGGAATGAAACATGGTCCAGGGTGGAGGGAGGTGTGACACTGAAATACAGCCGACAAAGCAAGTCTCCACTAAGAAAGCTACATAAGCAAAAACATGACAGACATGAAGGAGCTGACTGGTGGATGTTGGGGAACTGTGTTCCAGGCAAGACAGCAGCCTGGCTAAGGTGCTACGGCTGAGGTGTACAGGCTCACTGGAGGAACAGCCACCCAAGGGCCGATGCAAAGGATAGAGAGTAACAGGAACCACGCTGGCTGGGCTTTGAAGGCTATGGTGGGTGGTGATTGTCATTTCTCCCACAGAGAGAAGGAACCACTGGAGGGTTTCCTGACTTCCTAGAGCCCCCTGGCCCTCATCTGTCAAATGGAGATACTAAGGGCACCTGAGGAAATGCACAAAACAGCTACAGGGGTCAATGTGACAACAAGCGACTGGGTGAGATTCAAAAATCAAATCAGGGGCTTCCCTGGTGGCGCAGTGGTTGAGAGTCCGCCTGCCGATGCAGGGGACACGGGTTCGTGCCCCGGTCCGGGAAGATCCCACATGCCGCGGAGCAGCTGGGCCCGTGAGCCATGGCGCTGAGCCTGCGCGTCCGGGGCCTGGGCTCTGCAACGGGAGAGGCCACAACAGTGAGAGGCCTGCATACCGGAAAAAAAAAATCGAATCACATGCCCAGAATAGTTGGTACTTCCTACGCCTTAGTTCCCTCCCTGTCCTCAGGCCTCCCTGGACCCACCACGGGTCAGTGTGGCACCCTGTTTCCAGTCCTGCCTACCCCGAGGATGAGAAAGCATCCTCCTTCACGGTGACCACAGGGCCCTCTCTTCTCAACTTGCGCACCTCTCGCTGCATGTACCCTTAATTTGATGTTTACACACACGGGATCGGATAGGAGTGATGTGGCCTGAGGTCAGACTCCAGGAGCGCTGGGGGCTGTGTTAACCAGAGAACATGTGCCTGTCTAACACCTGCCCTCCAATTAATCATCTTTCCCTGACGCAGGCTGGAGGCTCCTTCCAGGAACAGTGTATACGATATCCCTGTGCATTTAGAAGAAACAGACTCTAGCCAGAGTACCAAGATCAGGTTTAACCGCAAATCTTTTCTCTTTCTTATCCTAGCAATCTGGTTCATGAATTCGGGGTGTAATTGGCCCCAGAACTTGAAAACCTACCAATTCTGAAATCCCAAATTACAATAAGTTTCTCCCCATCAGGGCTTTTTTTTTTTTGGTACGCGGGCCTCTCTTCTTGATGCATCGTCCCTCTCCCTAATCTTACCACTCCTCGTTTTTATTTTATATCCTCTGTGATGTGTTTTGGTTCCATTATATCCATTTTTAACAATAGAATCTTTTTGGAAGAATGTGGGATATAAATTATCAGCAATATTGATGGGGACAACTTCTCCATCTACATGCCCCTTTTTCTGAAAACTGTCCCCTACCCTCAAGGGTAAGACCCTGCAGCCACGTCTGCCAAGGAGGGCCCACTCCCTCCCAACCCTCTCTCTAGACTGAGGAGCAGACTAGGGTGGGCTGCGTCTCAGGAAAAGTCAATTATTAAATATGAAGCTGAGCCAGAGTCTCTCTTCCCCAGAAATCGGGTGTTGGACACAGTGATTTCTGTCAGCTTCAGTCTCCCTTATGCTAGAACAGACTGGGGTGCTGTGGATAGAGCATGCACACGTAGAAGCAGAAAAGAGACCAAGGAAAACTTCCGTTCCTGTCTGCCCTCTGCCCCTTATCCCCAGGACCCCTGGCCGCACTTCTTGATCCTGGGGTCCACGTAATGCCCCCGGGTACCTATTGTACATCTCCCCCTCCCATCTTGGCTCAAGCTACTTTGGAGGCTTCCTGTTACTTGCAACCAAGAGGGTCCTAAGACGCAAATAAGAAACCGGATTAAGTTCCCTCATATTTAGTCCTGTGACAAGCTCACTGTAAACAATTAAATGTGTGGAACAGGCATGAGCGTGATGGGGCTCGAGAGACTAATGATCTGGTGGAAAATGCTGTTCCTTTCCAAACAGCTGAGTCGAGACTCCAGCGGTTCTGAACTACCGGGTAAGCTGTTGTGACTTGGTGTGAGAAGTTACACATGATTCAGCCACACTCTACCTGACAGAAAGGGCTGCCCGCTGCTTGCTTGTTGAATTTTGGAAGCTCCGCCTTTGAGCTGGCTCTGCACCAGCAGGTCAGAGCACCTCTTGAAGAAATGTCTACAATCCAGGGACAATCTTGTTCAGAAATTCCTGTGTTAGAATTTGGAGCTTAACATTTTGGCAAGAACTAGTCATCTGAGATGGGAGGGGAAAGAAAGGGGGAGGGCTACACAGGCAATAAAACCTATATTCCTCTTGGGAATTACTCAGGCAACGCCGGCTCACAGAAAGGAACGTGGGGGATTATGTAATTTGGGATGGAAACGTGGAGGCTGCAAGTTTACAGCCCACTGATCTTTGTCTCAGTAAAAGCCAGGCTTACACCACCTGTGCTATTCCATCTGTAATTCTCTGATTCGATGAAACCAAGGCTAAGAAGAGACCAGAGAGAGGTTCTGAAGGCTGAGGAGGACTGAGGGATAACTCAAGTATTTCAAACCACAGGTAAGACAAGTAAGCTGTCTGCAGACAAACATCGGCCTTTGTGGGAATAAGCTCCCGCTGTTTGCATTAAACAACCAAGCAGTGCAGCAGCTTTGAAAGTTTAATACTTTCAGATGTATACTGCTTTTGTTTTGAAACACCTTAAAGTTTTAAAGAAACATCGTAGGCAAGCCTTAAAGGTTAATGCAAAGAAAACTTAAAATAGGATTACTTTTTTAAAGCACAAGTAGGATTATACATTTCAACTCATTTAGTAAGTACATACCTTCAATATATACTGGGCACTATGCTAGGTGCCAGGGAAAGAAAGGTGAAAAACATAACAGATGATCTCCTTTCTTTTTTTTTTTTTTTTGCGGTACGCGGGCTTCTCACTGCTGTGGCCTCTCCCGTTGCAGAGCACAGGCTCCGGACGCACAGGCTCAGCGGCCACGGCTCATGGGCCCAGCCGCTCCGCGGCATGTGGGATCTTCCCGGACCGGGGCACGAACCCGTGTCCCCTGCATCGGCAGGCGGACTCCCAACCACTGCGCCACCAGGGAAGCCCGATGATCTCTTTTCTTAAAGAGCTAACTGTCGTGGGTCAGTGAGTAGGAACAGATAAGTAAAACCAAGGCTCAAGCACAGGGGATGGAATGACGCCTTCCCAGAAACACGGTGCCACAGAAACACAGAGGCGAGGCTCTGGGATCGCTGTGCGTTGTCAGAGGAAGCTTCCTAGGAACTGACACTTGAACTGAGATTTAAAGGGAAGGAGAGAGGAAGACCATCTCCTGCAGAGGAAGCAGCTTGTGCAAAAGGATCAAAGCCTGAAACAGCAGTCCCTCAGGAATCCGTAAATGCTCCCAGGGCTGGGGCAGAGACATCAGGCCAGGCCGCTGCCAAGCAGGGCTTCTCACAGTGTGGGTCCTGCTCCAGGGACTTGTTAGAAATGCAAATTCTCAGGCGGTCCCAGATCTACTTTCTCAGCAACTCTGGGGATGGGGCCCAGCAAGCCCTGTCTTAAGAAGCCCTCCAGCTAACTGTGATACACAGTGAAGTCTGAGAACCATTGGGCTAGAGGTTGCTAAGCAGGGACCTTATCACGGCAGGCTGTCTGTGTCCTGGGGACCAAGGTACCACCAAGTTACTTGAAGCCAACCAAGGATTTTTAGCAAAACAGTGACAGGATCAGACCGCATTTTAGAAAAATCATTCCAGTACAGCATAGAGAATAAATTGAAGGGAGGTGAGACTGCAGGCCATGAGACAAGTTGGGAGACTCCTGCAGTCATCCTGGTGACACTGACACCAGCGCAGAAAGGCAGAGGCAGAGGCACTGGCAGTAAGATGAAGACAGAAAAGAAGATTAAGGAGGAGACTCTACAGGACTTGGTGACAGGAAGCACAGGGTATAAGGTCAAAACCATGGTTTTCTAAACCACAATGCCTGGGTTTGAATCCTAAATATGTGACTTTAGGCAAGTCACTTAATCTCCCTATGCCTCAGTTTCCAAATCCATAAAATGGGGATATTAATTTCCATGAAAACAAGCTCCATGGGAGCAGAGATTCTTGTCTATTTAGTTCATTCTGTACCCACCAAAGTTAGAACAATGTGTGCTTCACAGGACTTAAATAAATAACTGTTGAATAAATCAGCGAATTACTTTTGGAAATAAGGAAGAGAGAAGAATCTAAGAAAATTCCCAGGATTTTAACTTGACAGGCTACGGTGTCCTTTTCAAAGTTAAGGATATGGGTCAGTGAGAAGATTTTAGGAGAAAGATCAAATTTTGAATTCAGTTTTAGACACATTACAAACTCAGATGAATGTCAGACATGCACGTAAAAGTGTCCTGGCACAACTGTATGAGGGCCAGGAGGCCAGACAGCAGACTCGGGGTTAGGAATCCAGCTCCATCACTTATTAACTATGTGACCTCAGACAAACAGTTTACTCTCTCAGTTCTCTATTTCTTCCTCTACGAAACGTGGAGATAGCAGTATCCATCTCATAGGGTCACTGGGGTAGACTGAATAGATGATGCATATAATGTGCTTTGCAAAGGGCCTGGCACACAGGATACGCTCAATGAATAATTGTTCCTGTGGTTACCGTTAAGGCCACATAAAGAGTTCGTGGAGAACAGGACCAAGCCATCATCCCAGAGAACAGTAAGATTCATGGTGCAGTGCACAGACGGAACTTGAGGGGAGACTGCAAAGAAGCAGACACAGGGGCAGCAGGAAACCAAGACAGACAGGTGCCCCCAAAAGCACAGATGGAGAGTCTGACACCAGACTGACTTAATGTAATTATACATTAAGTCCAGGAGAGCCAGGGGCTGCTCTACTAAGCAAAGGGGCTGAAACAGTGGAGACTGCTTGTGTTCCATTAAACTGAAAATAAAGTGTAGAGCAATGAGGAAACATTCAACACAATCGCTTCCCTTATTTCAAACTCCTTTCTGACCCCAGACACCACTGGCACCACCACCAGACAATCCCCCCAGGATGTCTGGGCAACACCCAAGGTTAATTGAGAGGGATGGCAACTACCAAGAAGGAACTTGGGACTGGCCTTGGGTCATCTCTATAACGGCTGGTAATGTCCTCTGCCTTGTGTAAGAGACAAAAGGGGAACAGAGTTAGGAAACGTGTTTCAAAGACTAACAGACTGGGTATCAGGAAACCCCGGGTTTAGTGCCAACCAGAACATTAACTAGTGTGTGAATTTGGTCAAGTCACTCTGGACAACAGTCTCCTCAAGTGTAAATGGAGAATAACAACTCCTGCCCCAGCTACGCAGGACTGTGGTGACCAACACAAGGGAAGGGAAGACATTTTGAAAAGGATGTGTGATACAGATACTGAATGTAATTAAAATACCACATTTTCTCTAAGTGATAAAATAACAGTGAGATACATGCTGTCGCTACTGGCTATATCATCGGAACATATGCAGCCCTAAAAATCAGTGCACAGTAGCTGTTCATGGAATCTGTGCTTATTTGGGTCTGTTTCCAGAGTATTTTATGTTAGAAGATAATTTTCTCGAGTTTCTGCACTTCTTACGAATCGTTTGGAATTACAAATGAGTCATTTGTGACAGACTATCTTTTCAGGGAGATGTGTACAGCAGACAGCCTTGGAAGACAGAGGTAGTGTTTTACAGAGATCCTACAAAGGATCCAGCAGGCTTGCTGACCATTATAAAAGTTTGGGTTCCCTAAACGCAGGGTTGCCCTCCTATAACACAACTCACTACGTACACAGGTGTTGACTGGCCCTCTCTGCATCACCCTACGGAAATTGGGGCTCAGGAAAGGAGTGAAAAATATTGATACACTGGCTACTGGTATTGCTGTGATTAATAAAGTCCTGTATCTCTGACCCAGGAGTTTGGCATCTCTGCCAGCATCCACGACACTGTGGAAGGGTAACTTGCTAGCTGGCAGGTAGGGTAAAATCTCAGATCCCTCACAGCTCTAGACATTTAGTGTTATTGTTTTACAGAAGAAGGGTGGGTGTTTCCCTCTCACCCAACAGATTGTTCTCTGGCACCCACAGCTTGCCCTGGTCTGCCCTGTTGGAAGTCAGCTCAGTCAGAGCTGAGGGGGCAGAGGAGCTGTTAAGTCAGAGCTAGTTCTAGTACTCTATTTTTTTTTTTAACCTAATGCAAATACTCTCTGTGCCTATGTATCTGTGTGTTTTAAAATTTTTTTATGCCTTTAAAAAAATTTCTTTATCCAAATATATATATATCCTTTCTTTTCGAAGAAATATAGTGACATTTACACATTTTCTTGGGGAAAAGGTGACTCTCTTACTAAACAAATGTCTTTGCTATAGTCAATGTATAATGCTTTCATTTAAAAATGTTCTCATTTAACTGTAAATATTAAAAATTCTTCTAAGAAATAACTGCATGTTTCAGGTGAATTTTAGTAATCACGTGCCTTACTTAGGAATAATTGTTAAGGAATGCCGGGGGACGTAACTCCAATTTTTCAGGCATTATATAGAGTGAGTGGAACGGTGGTGCCTACCCTCTCCACCCGCATCGCCCACTCATCACCCACCTGCATACCCTCCTCCCACCCCACTTAGGCAAAACCACTACAGGAAACTACATTCAGAGTACACGGACTTCTTGTTAGAATTCAGAATGTGTAAAATGAAATCTTACTGATAACGTTAGTAACAAAGGCATCCAAGAAATCATCTCTGAGAACCACAAGTTCATATTAAAACAGGAACCGAATTTTCTCCCAGTGGGCCTTTTGAAATGCTAAGTTCTAAAAGAAACATGCTACACCCTAGAAATGCCATATAGCCTTCTTAATAGCTATCACAGACGTTGTAATTCTAATCCAATTAACCATGCACAAAAGGACTAGTGGTAGGTACCTTCATTTCAAGCTCATGTTCTACATTTCCACACTCATGTTTAAAATCCCCTTAATGATTTTACTGGATTGACATTATCTTTCTGATGCTTTATATTCAATCACAACCTAAAACATCTTGAGAGATGAATGCAGGATACATGGAGCACACCCAGGAGGTCCAAATCCATTGGTTATCACCTGAAAGGAGTCCTAGAGGCAATTGGCCCTTTGCTGTGGATGACAACGAAAGCTCCACATAAAATGTTCTATACACTGAGGCGTCTTTGATAGGTCTTGCTGGCTCAATGACTCACAAAGGATGGGGGAGGGAGAAGGTCTGAAAACAAAAGGGCCGACTGCCGGCACCATTTAGTTATTTATTCTGTACGTTCAGCTCAGTTTTTCCTCTTTCCAACTTTTCATGACCCTATGAAAAGAAATGGAATTGATTCTTTTCAATCAAGAATATGAGCACTGCATACTAAGGAGGAAACTGTTGGCTTAAGACAGGACCCATATAAACCAATGAATATCAACCTGCTCTCTCCAGTTAGGTAGTTTTAACAGGGGAACTGGGCTGTGACAAAACACTCTTTTGTATGTTCTTTCACAGAAGAGTTTATTACACACGCTCTTGGAAATTAATTTACATATAGGACAAGCTGTAGCCGAACCATTCACAGCTTCAGGATGGAAGGCTGCATTCTCAATAGGCACTGCCTTGGAAACTGTCCGTGTACGTGCACTCTGGAATTTCCCTTTTCTACTGGAATTGTTTGGAAGCATCTCAAGATGGACAGCAGCGTGAGTGATGTGTGAATAAGCTGCACCTATTTCCTCCGGTTTAAAGACATCCACAACTTTTTGCTCTCTGAACAAAAGCTGCGTGACATTAAAGTGATTTGAAGACATAAAACAATGTGCTAGAGATCAACATGCTTCTAAAATGATGTATTTATCCAGATGAATGTAAAAAATGAATATGGAAACAGGAATATTTTTAAAGACTAAGACCATTCATATTTTCCTGAAGTTAAAAGGAATGGTACAAAGGGACCAGATGAGTCATGAATAGTAACACAATCAAATGAGCATGGTCTTTGGTGACAAACCATGGTTCAAATCTGGGCCCCAGCATTTACTAGATGTGACCCTGGACAAGTTGACAGACTCACAATTTTCTCGCCCATAAATGGTGGCAGTAATAGCATCCTCATAGGAGATATGTGTTTGTGTACAGTATGCCTTTAATGAACAGATTATTATTGCAGTTAAAAAATATCATGGAAAAAGTCTCTTCCTTAAGCATTATATAGGCTCACTTTTCAGAAAACAAAAGGCAATTATCATGTCATCTGTGCATTAGATTTTTTACTGGAGCCAAAATAGTATACACCATGGGAAAAAAGATTACAAAGAGGATTTTACATCTTCCTTTTTTCCCCCCTTTTGCAAGAAGCTTTTCACTCTCAATATAAGATTTCATTTAAAGCTGTTTAACCAGAGAGGGTCGCCATGGGAAAGTAAACCGCTGACACTATATATTAGGTTCACGTTAATTTATAGAGGTAGCATAATGCCTATGAAAAATCAGCTGGCTGGATGCCTATGGTTTGCCCTTGAGGCTCAGCCAGGAGGGAAGTTTCATGGAATGTGATTAGTGAATGAGGAGACCCTGGGTAATTAATTAGCGCTCCATGTCAATCCTATCAGATGGGTTTCAGCCAGTAATGAAAAATAAGCTACCCGATTTTCTTTTCTTTTTTTTTTTGGTACGCGGGCCTCTCACTGCTGTGGCCTCTCCCGTTGCGGAGCACAGGCTCAGTGGCCATGGCTCACGGGCCCAGCCGCTCCGCGGCATGTGGGATCCTCCCGGACTGGGGCACGAACCCACGTCCCCTGCATCAGCAGGCGGACTCTCAACCACTGCGCCACCAGGGAAGCCCAGCCACCTGATTTTAACTTCCTCATCTCCATACTGACTTCCGTGTGAACATGACTTTGTCAAGCACTTTAAATATTGAAGGAAGATTTTCTCCAAATCTCTTTTAAGACAAATCTCGCTTCCTTTGACACACATTTTAACTCTGGTAAATGGCAGACTGGATGGGGAAGAATCAAAATAAGGAAGCTTGTGTGCAAATTCTCTGAGTGCTGAATTTAACTAAACTCATTTCATAAGTCCCTACAAGTGTGTGATGCTCAAAAGAGAAAAATGTGCCTATGGATGAACAGATGTACTATAAAAACCTAAGGGTCCATCAGCCTCTTAAAAAAGAAAGTCATTATTAAAAACTGTGCATCAGTAACTTCTACCAGATATTATTATGCAGTTATCAGTGGGTTATCTTTTTACTGTTTGCTTCATTAGCTGTAAGTAATTTGTTTTTAATACACAATTCCCTAGATATTTCTGCTATGTATTTTGTCTCTGTATGTCACTGTGGAGACGTCACTATGTCCAGATCTGCCGGTTTACATTGCTGCACAGGCAGTCCTCTGCTATCTATTACTATTTCAGTCAAGCTTCTTAAATTAGATTTAACAGAGAAAAATAACTTTCCTAAATTAAATCAGTGGCTTTAAATGAGGTTGACCTTTGGGTAGATAATTTGAGTAAACATAAAATGGGTCCTGCACGCCCCTAAATCTCATCATTAGTCAGGATCTCAAGACTGGGCTCCCAACATGAGGTAAGTGTACGTAGTTAAGATATAAATATTCTATTCTGGCTTATATAGTATTTTCTCATTGTAGATGAAAGGCTCTACATCATTAATACTGTGTATAAGTACCCTCACATATAGGATCAAGAGAACAGTACATCCACACATGGAAACATATCTAAAAACATCTTATGTTATAAAATGCGAGTCTCATAGGCTAAAATCATTATCTGTTCCATGCTGCAAACGCCTGAGGTTTAAAGATACCACGCTGTGCTTAATCAGAGAGGAGGCTGTTACTGATCTTTGCTCACACACTGCTGGAGCTGAAAGGAGCCTCAGGTCTAGCAAAGTCATGTCAGAAAACCAGAAATTAAGAATCTCCATTTAGAAGCTGGAACCCCAATATCAACCCAGAGCATTCTTTTCCAGATACACAGGAAGCCAACGCAGCCCGACAGATGAAGACCTCTGATCTAGGCAGTGGTTACGGAGAGAAGCTGCTGCCCCCAAGAGTCCACACACAAACCTGATTTTATGGCTTTCAAATGTCAGCACAAAGGCAGCAAAGCTGTCAAGACACCAGGCAATTTAATAAACACCTCGGAGTCTGGACCTCAGAGCAATGGGCATGACTCCTGCTACACGCACAGGTTGATAAATGACCACAGGGACCAAGCCCTGACCGCACTTGCCATCTAGTCACAGAGATGGTATAAGTCAACAATTAACATAAAAGCCAACTTGCAGCAAATTCCATAAACGAGATTGAGAAAAAATGGTAAGTTCAGAGAAGGCCATCAGCTGCCAAGATGAGGGAAGATTTCATGATGGGGGCATGGGTCTCAAGGGAGGGTTTTCAAGAATTTCAAGAAGTGGAGATGAAGAGTTTTCTAGATCAGTGGGTTTTCAACCAGCAAGTTTGAAAACCTGCTGATATCAGTTTAATGGTCAGACCAGCATTTTCTATGTAGAACAGAATGTATTTCATGTGGCAAGGTGAGGTACTGCTTCGTGAAACTTTTGTTTCATGTGTAAAATGTGTTTCTTATTGAGGGTCCTGGTCAAAAAGTTTGAAAGTTTTCTGGAAAATGAAGAGTGAAGTTGTCTATCTGGCTGGAAAATAACAAGTTGGCTCTGAGGTCACTGTAGGCCAGACTATGCAGGGGTCTAGAACATGGCAGCAAAGAATCTGGATTTTATATTGTAAAGACAGAGAGGTCCTTACAGGTTTTTAGCTTTCTACCTTTTTTAAGTTTTATTGACAGCTACTGTGCTTAATATCTCACACACACGATCTCACTTAATTGCCATAACCGTCCTTTGAAGTGGGTATTATTATCTCCATTTTACAGAAAGAAAGTGAGAATCAGAGAGATTATATAACAGCCCATAAAATGAAGCCAGGTCTTTTGACTTCAAAGCTCATAATGCTTAAAAAGAAACAAAACAAAATTATGAAATGATCAGAGCTAGACTTTAGGCATGTTAATCTTGCACCTTCAAACAGCTAAACTGAATAGATTTTAGACAACTGTATTATTAAAGGGGTTTCTTTTGATCCTTTAGCTTCACAATTTAAGATCAATTTAAATACACTCCAAATCCTAGGGGCAGAAAAAAAAATCAAACCAAAATCAACAGTTAAAACTGCACTTTCTTAATGACCCTAAAAAGATTTGAGTGAAGGTTCGTATTTCTCAATAGCTACATTAGTATCCCTTTTATTTCATTTTGCAGCAATGAAGTTAATGACTGTTATCACTTGAAAAATTCTTTGTAGAAAATACGAAAATAGGTGCAAATGCAGAAGTCTGCAGAAACGCTGACATAAAAGAGGTAAGCCGGGGCTTCCCTGGTGGCGCAGTGGTTGGGAGTCCACCTGCCGATGCAGGGGACGTGGGTTCGTGCCCCGGTCCGGGAAGATCCCACATGCCGCGGAGCGGCTGGGCCCGTGAGCCATGGCCGCTGAGCCTGCGCGTCCAGAGCCTGTGCTCCGCAACGGGAGAGGCCACAGCGGTGAGAGGCCCGCCTACCGCAAAAAAAAAAAAAAAAAAAGAAGTAACCCACTGCTTTCCTCAGACTCAATTCACTGCGGCCCTCTGTTCACACACCCAGAGGCTCTGTCTGATCCTACCTACCTCTGGGGACAACCGTGAGGACTAACGGTGTCGTCTGTGAACAGTACAGAGTTCCCAGGGAAAGAATGGCTGGAGAAAGCCTGGATATTATCACTGGGCGGTGGGCGGGGCAGCGGGGGGCGGGCGCTGAGAACTTGCCAACAGTCAACTTCCTAATATAAAAATGTGAAAAAGAAATAACAGTCGATAGAACAATGGTGTGTCTCATTTCACGGTGAAAAAAATAAGACTTTGGAAGTGGCTGTATCCGATGAACAGAATGTGGAAGGTAGGAATATTGAGTGGTAAAAGAGAGAATATGCTTCCCCCTTGCTGCTAAAAGCACACAACAAGAAGAGAAGAAGCTCTCCACACAATCAGAATAAGCCGGTCATCCAATGCTCAGAGAAACCAGGGTGGTAAAAGTGCTCTCCTGTCCAATGTGTGAGCTGGACAGAGAAATGTCTACCAAGTATCCAGCAAATCAGAAAAATCAGCTGATGACACACTCTGCACACTCTGAATGATCCAGCCAATGTTTCTTGACTGAAGTACGGACCCTCTTTAAAAGAAAAAAATGACTTTCAATGTTGACTTCATTTACTTTTATTAAAATATTCCTTAAATGTGCAGAAACAGAAAACTGGTATAAAATCCCCAGTATATTTAGGAATCAACTCCAAACACTACCAAACCAACGGAACTCAAACTAGACACAATAATTAAATGTAACAGACGATGGGTTTCTGCTCCCACTAAAACACTGATATAGCATCCCGCCTGGTTCTAGCTTTCACCTGTTTTGGTATTTTGACTTTCACAGATGTTTACCTAGAGAACACTTGTTTATGAAAGTATGTTGAACAAAACAGCAAAAAACCTAGAGGCCAGATTGGGATGATCAGACCCCATACTTAACCCAAAGTCAGCCAATTACTATGAGGAGTCATGAAAACTCTGCAAAGCTCTCTTATTCACGTCAGAGGTAGCACTGCAGCATTATTGAAATTCGCATTTCTCCTGCTTTACTGAGGTATAACTGTACACTTTAAATAGAACTTTTACTCGTCAACGTGATTTTTTTTTAAATTATGTATTTATTTTGGGCTGCATTGGGTCTTTGTTGCTGCGTGCGGTCTTTCTCTAGTTGCAGTGAGCAGGGGCTGCTCTTCGTTGCGGTGCGCGGCCTTCTCACTGCGGTGGCTTCTCTTGTTACGGAGCACGGGCTCTACGCACGCGGGCTTCAGTAGTTGTGGCACACAGGCTCCACAGTTGTAGCTCTCGGGCTCTAGAGCGCAGGCTCAGTAGTTGTGGCACACGGACTCAGTTGCCCCGTGGCGTGTGGGATCTTCCCGGACCAGGGCTTGAACCCGTGTCCCCTGCACTGGCAGGCGGATTCTTAACCACTGTGCCACCAGGGAAGCCCCCAACGTGATGTTTTGATATACACTGTGAAACGATTACTGCAATCAAGCTCATTAACATAGCCATTGCTTCAAAGGGTTACCTTTGTGTGTGTGTGTGTTGAGAATACTTAAGATCTACTCTTTTAGCAAATTTCATCCATACTGTAGAGTATCATTAACTACAATCACATTGCTGTACATTAGATCTCCAGGACTTATTCATCCTGCATAACTGAAACGTTGTACCCTTTACCAACATCCCCCCATTTCCTCCACTCCCTTAGCCCCTGCCGACCACCATTCTACTCTCTGCTTTCGAGTTTGACTTTTTCAGATTCCACGTAAAAGTGAGATCATGCATTAAACGGATATCTAATCCAATCACTGCTAAAGTGAGAAACAGACATTTTTTTCATTGAGTATCTACCAGCGATGAACTACAGTGCAAGGTGCACATACGAGGGCTGGTCTTGCCCATTCTCCTGCAGGGAATGGGAGTATGGTCTGACTGCCCCCAGTTCAGTAAGACCTTCGTGCAAACTGCTTCTCATTGATCTTATTCAGTCTTTGAACTTACCCTAGGGGAAAATGTACTTTATCCACATTTAGCAGATGAGGAAACAGTTGAATTAAGTGACTCACCCATGGTCACCATGGTCAGATTGACAGTGGTGAAGCCAGGATGTAAAACCAGGAAGGCTTACTCCAGACCCCAAGCTCTAAACCACAAATGCTCTTGACCATTGCAACTGCCACCTGGTCCACATCCACACACTGAGAACACACACACAGAGGCCGGCAACGCCCTTACATCCAAGCATTATCTTAGAATGTGGTGGAGCACATGATCCAGAAGACGCTAATATCTTTATCTGCCCACTAGATATCTCCATCTGGTTGTTCTGCATTCAACCAAGACAGATGCCCTCAAAGATCAGAGACTTTTCCTGCAAACTGCAAGGGTCTAATTCAGGACTCGAAAATCATTACTTCTAAAGAATAAAAGACTGTGAGATGCAGGCAACAAGTTTAAAAATGATATGCCCATTATAAATAAAAACAAGAGCTAACATTTATTCGAGTCCTTGAAATCGACCTGGTACAGATAAGCACTTTATCTGTATTATCCCACTGACGTTTTGCAACACCCTTCTGAGATGAACGCCATCACCACCTTCACTCTGCAAGGGTAGAAGGTATAAGTGACGTGGACTACAGCAGGCAGCCAGGCATCTGACTCCAGAACCTGGACCCCCTCTACGTCACAGCTGGAGAAGAACCTGGGACATCTGCAACCAGCTTCACCTGTAACCTGCCTGCCCTATGTGGTTGGTCAAGAGACATTGTTCTGTCAGAAGAGCACAGATCTGTGATAATTCTGAACATTTTGGCTCTGAGACCAAAAACTAGTGTGACCCTAAGATGCAATTAAAGATGAAGAGTTTGAGGGAATTCCCTGGCAGTCCAGTGGTTAGGACTCCGCACTTTCACTGCCAAGGGTCCGGGTTCGATCCCTGGTTGGGGAACTAAGATCCCGCAAGCTGCATGGCGCGACCGAACCAAAACAAACAAACAAAAAAGATGAAGAGTCTGAGAATGTTGAAGTAAAGAGATCCACAATGCCCTGGAAGCACAAACCTCAGCTTCGGTCAGAAAGCTAGACCACCGTTAGTTCCTCCACGTGGCATCACCTGTTGCACATATTACCTGGCAGGAAAAGGACTGCTGAAGACTCCCGTGAGCCTCAGGCATGGCCCACGCTGCTCTGCTTCACCCAGCCATCTCCTCACTCTTTAGGCAGACATGATGGATGTGTCCTGCCAGAGGCTGACGAGGACGCTGGGACCAGGGCAGAGGAAAGTTCCGAGGCAGACAGGGCTCATGAGCACACCCTGTGAAATGGCCCGAGATGCCCAGGGATGAAAGGCCCCTTGACTGAGCCACGGTGATAACAGCTACCGCGTAGTGGTCAACAGTGTATGCCAGGAACTACAGGTGCCTTCCGTATAGTAAGAATTCTCATCTCCCCACGAAGTAGACAATGCTATTCCCCCCCACCCCCCCGCCTCACACAAATGAGGAGACAGGCTCAGAAGCAAGACAGCTGTAGGAAGCAGCTTGAGGCCAGAGCCCCACTAAACTCACAGCCGTCTCCACTTTCCCAGCTACATGCTCCCCTCCACCGGAGGTCCTGCTATTGCTCCGAGCAAGGTGATTTGGTGGCGGCTGGACTTGGGGAGAAAGAAATGGGAGCTAATCTGAGGAAGAGCTGTTTAGACCCAACAAAGAGTCTAGTCTTTCCATTTACAGCAAACTAGAGAGGTTATTAGATTCATACAGGATTACACAGCTTTTTTTAAATTTTTAACTAGGATTATTAAACCCTTAACTCTGTACCAGAAACGATCCTAGAGCCTTTAAATACATTATCTAATTCAATCCTCACCACGACCCCATCAGGCAGGTCCCCCATTTTACAGATGAGGAAGCTAAGGTGTAGAGGAGGTTACATAATTGATTTTAGACCTTTCTGCTGCCAAATCCTGTGCTCCCCACAAAGCCCGCATCCCCCTCCCAGTGCGCTAATCGACAAGCCAACGTTCAGGTCTCCAATGCTGCCTCTCCCTGCCAGGAGGTGGTAAGGACCCCACATGCCACAAGCCTAGCTGTGGCTTCCGTCCGCAGACACATCCCTCTGCATCCTGTCACCGGGCTTTGCTCCGTGTTCTCGGTGGCACTTTTATGCGCAGCACTGCTCCCCACAGAGAGGTGTCAGGGTTCACCTTCTCCCGGGCCCTGGGCTGGGTTGGCTGGATTCCAGCTGCTGCAGGACAAAGGGGGCTGCGTACCACCTGTAAGGGTCTCAGCTTGATGTCTGGCAGAGAATTTTCTAAAGTATGAGCAGTAACGGGGGAAACCTGCTCACGCGAAGGCTCGGGTTCCTCACACTCTCACAGGGGGGCCACATCTGGATCCAACATAGGACACAGACTGTTGCAAGGCCACAGAGCTCAAGGCCTGAAACAGAGGACGTGAAAAGGGCTTCAGAGCCAACTGCAGGTTATGAAGTTGCTCCATTTTCAAAACGACGACTCTGAGCACCTCACCTCTCTCAGGGTCCAGCCAAAGAGCAGGAGGAACTACTTCGTAGCTGTCCTGCCCTCTGTCCACCTGGGGCCGCCAACAGGTCTGGCCTGGGATGGAGAAACCCCTGGGTCGCCTCTGGCTGAGAGAGGCCGGGCAGAGAGGCTACACCAATTTGCTGTGTTCGCTCCCTGTCTGCCAGAGGGTCCTCAGATGGGCAGAATGGGGGCCACGGAGCCTTCCCCCCACCCCGATATCTAGGATCCACAGTGCTATGACGATTGCAACCTGCAGCTCAAAGCAGCAGACACACAGTCACAAACCCTAGACTCAAGCCACCCCGGGAAAACGGATTCAGTTTCCCCTCTGTCACTTTGTACGCACACACTACCGTTCTGTGAAATATTAGCTTCTGTTGAATGCATGACGTAGGGATTCCTTCAAAATTAATATTCTGTTATACCTTGTATCAGTTTATGTTGAAATATTTATCAACATGTCCTGTGACTGTCTATGCAGCCATTTATTCAAATTTATTCCATCGTGTTGTTTGTTTCGTGCCAATTTTTGCTGATAAATTTCCCCTGACTATAAAAGAATTCATTCAAATTCACTTGATATTAACGTTTGCTTCCGCATTACCATTAGTCACCAAAATACTACACAGGTATGTGCCATTTGCTTTTAAAGCTCTGCATGTGTGCTTTTAAAATGTCACATATCTATAAGTGTGTATTACCTACTGTGTACCCATGCGTTTCCTATATTATCTGTATGACTTAATAGCTGGGGGAAGGGATTATAGAACGTTATTGTTTATCCAGATGTTACGATTTCCTATTAGATCTTGGTATACTGTTTTTGCATAAACAAAATCCTTTCCGCCACAAAACACTTTTAAGTCACTATCTATATACATTTATGATTTAAGTACTTACACCTTTTTTTCAAATAATTATTTGTAAAGATTGGAATATTTCTTACAAACCTCTGCTTCTTATACTGTATCTAAAACAGCAGAGTGAAGGGGTCTAGGAGCCAAGAGCCTCTCCATGTTTCAGCTTGGACAGAATCCTAAATTCCTATCCCATCCCAGAGGCAGGAGGACCTCTGGTTCCCCAGAACACAAACGACCTCAGAATCAAGGCACACCCAGACCCTTCCATTCACGCTACTCCCATTACTCCCCTCCACCCCAAACCACACACATCTCAATGCGGCCGACTTGGAATAGAATCGGCAAGTGTCTCCAGGATGGGAGAGCAATGAACAGTTTATTGGTGCATTCGTCCCTCAACATCGTGTTCTCTTCAGATTTGTTTTTCCTGATGATCTTTTGTATTTTGTAATACTCTTGGGGGAATAAAAACAGTGAGTAAAAACTTATGTAATTTATTCTAACCAAATTTTAATTGACAAAGTGGTAGGCAGCTTCACGATGGCCTCCAGTGATCTCCACTTCCTGGTATTCAGAGCCTTGGGTAGTTCCTCTGACGTTATACCTGGGTTGGTTATGTGACCAACAGAATTCAACAGAAGTGATGGAATGTCATTTCTAAGATGAGCTTAGAAAAGATTCTGGCTTCTATCTTGGTCACTCTCTAATGCAAATTGACTGTCTCTCAGATCCACATGGTGTGGAGGGAAACCATACCGTGAGCAGCCCTATGGAGAGGCCAGTATGGCAAGAACAGAAGCCTCCTGCCAGCACACACGTGACTGGGTCTGAAAGCAGACTCGCCAGCCCCAGTCAAACTTCTAGATTTCTGTAGCCTCAACTCACAGCTAGACTGCAGCTCCATGAGAGAACTAAGCCACTAAGCCAGCTAAGCCACTCCCAGATTCCTGACTCTCAAATCATATGAAATAATAAAAGTTTGTCGCTTTAAGCTGCTAAGCTTTGGGGTAATTTGTTATATAGCAATAGATAACTAATACACATAGGTTTTCATATTCTTCCTTGAGCTTTCTTCAGTTATCCAAGTTTCCATGCTAAACATGAACTACTTTTGTAAACATAAGAGAAATCTAAAGCAATGTTTTAAAAAGCTTCATCCTGTAAAAGACTATATGTGAGTGTGACTTCCTGGCCAAAGATGGAATTGGCTGTCTAAGGTGGTGAGGTCCCTCTGTCTTACGTCTCTCAGTTACTGGGCTGAAAACCACCCAGCACAGGCTTGATGGAGACGCTACACAGCAGATGGGAGCATGGGTAATGGTGATGTGAAGGAGATTCCTTCAACCTTAAGATTCTACTAGTACCCAAACACCCCTAATCGGTCTTCTTTTCCCCCCTCAAGTAGGCTCAAAAATATCCAAGATACAATTTCACTCACAAAATGACATCAAAACTATAATGAGAGATCACCTCACACCTATCAGAACGGCTACTATCAAAAAGACAACAAATAACAAGTATTGACAAGGGTGTGGAGAAAAGGGAACCCTCATGCATTGTTGGTGGGAATGTACATTGGTGCAGTCACTGTGGAGAACAGTATGGAGGTTCCTCAAAAAACTAAAAATGGAACTACCATATGATCCAGCAATTCCACTTTTGGGTATTTTTCTGAACAAAAACACTTATTCAAAAAGATATATGCACCCCTATGTTCACTACAGCATTATTTTCAACAGCCAAGATATGGAAGCAACCTAAGTACCCATCAATAGATGTAGTTAAAGAATATGTGGTATATACATATATAATGTATTATTACTCAGCCATAATAAAGAATGAAATCTTGCCATTTGTGACAACATAGATGGATCTCAAGGGTATTATGCTAAGTGAAATAAGTCAACAGAAAGACAAATACCATATGATTTCATTTACATGTGGAATCTAAAAACAAAACAAACGAACAAACATAACAAAACAGAAACAGAGCCATAGATACAGAGAAACAACAGGTGGTTGCCAGAGGGAAGGGGGTGGGGGATGAGTGAAATAGGTGAGGGAGATTAAGAGGTACAAACTTCCGGTTACAAATAAATGAGTCACGGGGATGAAATGTACAGCATGGGGAATAAGTCATCAATATTTTAGTAACTTTGTACAGTGACAGATGCTAACTAGACTTGTAGTGGTGATCATTTTGTAACGTACAGAAATACGAATCACTATGACGTGCACCAGGAACTAAGTGTTGAAAGCTGATTATATTTCAATTTTTTAAAGTTCAATAACAGAAACAATCTTTCAGGGCTTCCCTGGTGGCGCAGTGGTTGAGAATCTGCCTGCCAATGCAGGGGACACGGGTTCAAGCCCTGGTCGTGGAAGATCCCACATGCCGCGGAGCAACTAGGCCCGTGAGCCACAACTACTGAGCCTGCGCGTCCGGAGCCTGTGCTCCGCCACAAGAGAGGCCGCGAGGCCGCGATACTGAGAGGCCCGTGCATGGCGATGAAGAGTGGCCCCCACTTGCCACAACTAGAGAAAGCCATCGCACAGAAACGAAGACCCAACACAGCCAAAAATAAATTAATTAATTAATAAACTCCTACCCCCAACATCTTCTTTAAAAAAAAAAAACAAAAAAACGACCTTTCACAATGTATGCATATGTTGAACCATCACATTGTACACCTTAAGTGTATACAATTGTTATTTGTCAATTATATCCCAATTAAAATATAAACATATAAAGATTATTACCCAAAAGACTATGACCAATTGCTTTCATTGCTGACTGAGGGCTGCAGAAGGATATAGATTTAAATTAAAGAGATATTTAGGATTAGCTTTTGGAAGAACTTCTTGCCAAGAGAACCTGTTGTCACACAACCGTACCAGATGAACAATTGCCCTGAGCCCTGGGTGGCATCCCGAGGCAGCACAAAGACCATGGGCCTCGGCTTCAGCAAGAGGAGATTCACAGGCAGCTTCCGTTTCCTTCTGGCTGTGTGATTCTGGATAATCACTTTACCTCTCTGAGTCTCAGCTTCCTCACCTCTAAAGAGGCTCAGCCGGCCTCAGTCCTTCCTTTTCTAGACAGGACAGATAAAACCACGTCACTAGGCCCTTTCCAGCCCTAAGAATCTCTGGTACAAGCTTTACACTGGCTTGAGATGGACAGATGTGGATTCGATTAACACTAAGGTGCTCGTGTCTGCCAACCTTCCTTCTCTCTTGGCAGACTCTGACTCATTTCCTGAATGTTTCTCTCAGGAAGGCACGCATCCCTTTCTCCTGAGAAAATGTGGATTAAGCCAGGAAGCTTAATCTCACGAAGAACCTGCCACTAACTAGTTGGGTCCCTGTAAAGCAAACCATCTCACCTCTCTGGGCCTTGGTTATCCTGTCAGGATATGTGGGAGATAGGATAAGTGATTATGTAGGTCATTTCTACCTCTAAAAGCCTAGATTCTAATTTTAGAGCACTATAGAGACTGTTTCTGAAGGCTTTCTGTGTTATGAAGGGGGGTTTTGTTTAAGGGATAAATACCTCTACACAGTTTCGCTCTCACTCGCTCTCCCTGATCTTAATTTACCTGCATGTAAAATGCTCTCATTCCCTTTCCAAGACAGAATGACTAAGGCAGGGTGAATGCTGACAGCTAGCAGGCTACTCTTAGGCAAATCTCTCAACCTCTCCAGGCATCATTCTCCTCATCTGGGAAAAAGAAATAACAGTGCCTTACCCGACGGGGGTACCAGGAAGATAAAATGAGTCAACCTATGCCAAGAGCTTAGAACACACAGTGACTCCCAGTCAGTCGCCTACGAGCGTCAGTCACCAGTGGTCAAAGCGCCAACACATTTGCTTGCATTTGCTCCCACCAATAGAGCTGCGTGTTCATGCCAGGCGGGCTGGGTTTCCTTTCTCTGCCAATTGTATTTGCTTTGCATTTATACTCTCCGAGCACCATGTAAAAGCAATTAACTATGAATGTCAAAAAGGAGTCATTTCTCTAAAAACTAAGTTAAATACCTTGTAAAGGCTCAGTGAAGGCAAATCATGAAAGTCTGCTGGTGAATTAGGTGTGCGAGAGACAACTCTAAAAGACTGGTAAACGTCTGGAAGGATCCTGAACGTAGATGAACTTTGCAAGGATTGCTAAGTTCTAGGTCCGCCTTAAAGAAATATAAATGGAAGTTGTAGGCGATAGATTATGGCTGAGTTTATATATAAGAGAGACACTGCAGTCAGAGGAGCCTTCCTTAAGGAAAAGGCTTTGGGCCGACATCAGAACATTTTTGGTACACTCCAAATTGTACAGCAAGTGACAGAGCACCAGGAGGAAAATATCACGGTCTCCCTGTGTACACCACTAGCCGGGAAAAATCAAAATGCTCATCAACAGGCGGCTTAGAGATTATGTTTTCATTTAAAATAAAATGTTTAAAGTATGTGTCAATTTTCACGTGTCCTCATCATTTTAATGGACTCTCCAGCTTAACCAGTGACCAGTCCTACTGAGTTTGACAACGGGGCTGCAACTCTGTGTGTGAATGTGTTTTCACACAAGTGGATGTGCCTGGAGTTACAAAGCTCCCAGTAGATAACATATGCAAATCACATCTGTTTCTTGCCTGGTATTTAATATACTTATGTTTTACACACACACACACACACACGTATAAATTTATGTGTGTGTGTGTAAAAAACAAAGTTACAAAAACTTTGTGACTTTAAAAAGAGTTTTTAAATGTCTTTGGGGAATGTCCTAATTTTGCCGCCAAAGTAATACTTTGGGAATAACTGAGTTCGTATCTTTGTGTATATGTGGACTTCACAACATTTGGTATCTATTCTACACAGTCATAAAGTATTACAGCACAATATTGGGCTTTAAAAATAAAGGAGTGCAAATAATTGCAAAAGGACTTGAATACACATGTCTCCAAAGAAGATGTACAGATGGCCAATAAGCACATGGAAAGATGCTCAACATCACTCATCATTAGAGAAATGTAAATCAAAACTACAATGAGGTATCACCTCACACCCAACGGGGTGGCTACTATCCAAAAACCAGAAAACAGCAGGTGTTGACAAGGATGTGGAGAAAATGGAACCCTTTTGCGTAGTTGGTAGGAATGCAAAATGGTACAGCTGCTGCAGAAAACAGGATGGAGGTTCCTCAAAAAATTAAACATAGAACTACCATATGACCCAGCAATTCCATTTCCGGGTATATACCCCAAAGGACTGAAAGCAGGGTCTCGAAGAGATATTTGTACAGTCATAGTCACTGCAACATTATTCACAGCAGCTAAAACACAGAAACAACCCAAGTGTCCATCAGTGGATGAACGGATAAGCAAAACGTTAGTATATGCATACAATGAGGACTATGCAGCCTGAAAAAGGAAGGAAATTCTGTAATATGCTGCGACATGGATGGACATTATACTAAGCGAAGCACGCCAAAGAAGCATGCCAAATTTGGCAAAGCACAAGACAAATACTGCACGATTCCACTTACATGAGGTACTTAGAAAAGTCAAAATGATCAAGACACAAAGTACAATGGTGGTTGTCAGGGGCTGGAGAGAGGGGAGAATGGAAAGTTACTGTTTAACAGGCACATAGCTTCAGTTTTACAAGATGCAAAGCATGAAGGGAATGGATAGTGGTGATGGCTCCACAACAATGTAAATGTATTCAATACCACTGAACTGTGCACTTAAACGGTTAAGATGGTAAATTTTATGTGTATTTTAACACAATAAAAAATAAAGGAGTGCTTATCTTATTTCTAATTTCCTTAGTGGGTTAAACATATCTTGCCCACAGCAGATGAAAGGCTCTGGGGGTATGTCCTCAACTTTGCTGGCCCCAGAGGCACAGTTCTGTTAAACAACCTGGCAGACACAATTCACCATCTGGAGTCCCCACTGAAACCACAGTGCCCAATGTCTCTGGCCCCATCTGTGCCTGTGTGCATGAATGACTGTGTGTGTGTGCGTGTGTTGTGTTGTGCATGCAGGCACAGGGAGAGTCAGGGGCTGTCCAACAACTCAGAGACCCAGCCTCACAGATTCTGGCAAACAGGCGATCCTCATTCACAGCCAATGGATGAAAAGGGTGCTACAAACACAGTCTGACCCTCAGACCGGCCAGACCACAAAATGAAAGGGAGTGACCACTGAGGAAGTGAGGTGTCACATTTCTGTATTTGGTTGTTTATAAGGAGAGTAACAAGTGCTAAAAGCTTGGGAAAGCAGATTAGAGAGGGAGGCATAAAACAAGACAGGAGGAAATTATAACTTTTAAGTTGCAACAAAAAGATGGGGTGGCTGGAAAAGAACTTTTTTTTTTTTAAGCAGTGATCAGAAAAGAAGCGATGGCACACCTTCCAACACGGCTGTACTATACGAGTGGAGATGAAATGTAGTCTGGAACAAGAAGTACCTAAGTGTTAACACTACTTTCAGTTGGATTATTCAAAGACAGTACCTTATGCAAAGTCCTACATTCCAAGAAGGAATGGTGGAGGCGCAGCATGGACACCTGTTGTGATTTCCCCATGCAGCAGCCCTGCCCTGTTATTCCTGTGTGGTGTGAGTGGGGCAGGCAGGTATAGGACCCAGGGTAGGTACCACTGCCCCCCTTGACTCAGCGACTGAGGTGGCAGAGGTCAGGAGGGGTGACCTGAGGCCATCGGAGTCAATGCCCATCAGATGTAGCACTAAATTGAAACCACTAAAAAAGAGGCTCTCTCTTTCCGCTACTGGGATATAAAACTAGAGCAGCCAGTGGCTGTTTCTGCCACTGCTTGGGGCAAGCTTGCCTGAAAATGAAGCCAACAGGGAAAGGCAGAGCAAGAAAGGAAGAGAAAGACATTTCTGACATTGTCAGAGCAGCTGGATATGGCCAATGCCGAGAGCCATACCCCTACACTTTTCCGTTATGTGAATCGATAATTTCCTGTTCTCACTTAAGCCAGTTTGATTGGGGTTTGTTACTTGTAATTGAAATCAGCCCTGACTAATTCAAGGTGTAAATGGCTGCAATATATTGTGTCCATTTAACCACACTGCTTACGATCTAGGCTTTGGAACGTGGGGTTTTAACCCTACACTTAAGCCACATACTCTAAATGGGCTCAATATAAATTATTCCAAAGGGCAAAAGGAAAATGCAATCCAGTTGGGGACCCATGTAAATATTAAGCTATACTGACAACATTCATAGCAAACATTTGTTAAACGTTACTATGTGCTTATGCTAAATGCTTTCTATAACTCGACTCATACAATGTTTTAAAGGAAGTATTCTTATCATCTCTATTGTAAATATGCAGAAACTAACTCAGGTTAAGAAACCTGCCCAGCACCAGAGACAAAGGGTGATGTCACAAAGCCAGGAACGAACAGAGCACTTACGCTGAACCACTATGTGCTACAGCCTCCAGATGATCACAAGTGCTACTGACAACACACAACTCGGTTCTGCCACATAAAGAGACTCAGCCGCTCTGCGTGACCTGGGCCCCCTTCACCACGGTGATACAAAAGTCAATACGCCATAGCATCTCCCTGGGAGAAGTGGCTTTCCAACTACAGGTAGCAAACCATTAACGGGTCATGAAACTGATTTAATGAGTAGAGACCAGCAGTATTTCCCCCATGGAATAGAAAATATGGCATCAGAACACAGTGTATAGGAGTAAATATTGTTTTTAGTTATATCTACATATACACTTATACAGGTATATGCTGAGTCGTGATGTAAAATATATCTTATTATACTATAGTTCATTGTCAAAAGAGTTTGAAGCCATTAGTAAGCAAACGGCTCTGTGCAGGCTGGGTGTGAAATAACCTACACCAGGACCCACAGGGTCGGGGTGGGGAGAGAGGGAGACCTTAAAATCAAATGGCCTCAAGAGTTGAGGAAAGTTTAAGCTGACTAACACAGCACATTTTCATGGGGAAACCCACGAATCCACTGGACTCCCTGGAAGAACTTTTTTCCTTCACTAAATATGAGAGACTACATGAATCCTTTCACAGAACCCTCAGTATCTGATGTTTATGTAGTAATTCAAAACTGAAAAGACGGATGCCAGTGATATTAACACAGAACGCCCTGTGCATAAACCAGGGAGGCTCACACCGCCAGCAGTGATGAGGCCCCACTCCAGGCAGCCCTGCAGGCGTTGAGGCTGAAGCTTAGACTCACTGGGCCAACTTGAGTTTGGGGGGTGGGGGGGGTGGGCGGGAATCAAAACGGACAAGCATACCAGCAGCCGTGACTGGGTGTAAAGCAACATCAGGCTCACTCCCCCTCCCTCTTTCCCACAAAGAGATGCAGGGGATGGTGGGGGAAGGGCGGGGGAAGTTCACATCTGACACTAAACTCCCAGCCAGGCTTCCCAGCGCCCCTCCTCACTCCGGGAAAGAATACTACTTACACTTTTATTAAATGGTTGTCATAAATTGCTTATGAGAGCAGAGTAATGTGTTTTATCACTTTCCCTTTACTGCCAAATGGCGAGAGGTGGGCCTGTGCCTGCTTCAGAGACTGAGCCAAAATCAGCTGGCAGCACAGCTACAATCATTAACCATCGAACTGGCCGCGCTGAGGAAGCCCATTTGATTACAGGCTCTTCCAGAATATATTTCGTTTGAACCTTGTACAGACTGAATTTGTTAACATAAGTTAACAGTGCACCCTAAAGCCTAAACTCCTTTGTGTCTCCCCAAAGTTGCTTTACTCTTTTAACTCCCCCCCCACTCACACTAAACTGTTTAACGTCATAAAGTCAGGAACTACTGGTCAGTGTAAGACAGATTCATTCCGCGGCTCTGAACCTTTTATGGGTTAGGGGTCCCCCTTTGAGGATCTACTGAAAGCTATGGACCCTCTCTCAAGAAAACTGCACACAGGTGTGGAGACGTGCACACACATACAAATTTGCTAGGATTTTAGGGGGCTCACCGACACCCAGAGAGCTCTCCATGGTCTCTCAGAAAGCATATGAACCCCAGGTTAATATTCTCAGTCCTCATCTGTCACCTTTACAGTATTAAATGTATTGGTAGCAAAAAATCTTCCCACGTCCTTATAGCGAAAAAAAATTTGCCCACTTATGGAGTTAAGCGATGTCTCTCAAACACATACCGAAAAACAAAACAAACTAAACAATGACCTCAACATTTCCTACTTAACTCTATTATACTTCAGAAATTGATAATCAGCTAAGTATTTACGCTCAGTTATTCAGGACCATTCTTAGTGCTGAAAGGGTAAGACAGTAGAAGTTTCCGTCCTTCATCTTAACAAAACCAATGAGATGAAGCAATGGTGGAAAACGAAGTCCACACACAGTTATATGCTAAATCATATGGCACCAGCGAAAGGTTTCATGGGAATTAGACTTCACTACTGATCATGATAGCAGACAGCCAGGGGCTTTTCTGCCTGCTTAGAGTCTCTTTCTTCTCTTCTAGTTATATCATCCTGATCTTTGTTGGGGCAACACCCTGGTGCCCTAGGGTGAGATGGGAGGTATGTGACCCAACACTGGTAATCATAGCCTTCCACCTACCTTACCACAATGATTGGTTTAAAAACAGCAAGTGATCAAAGCTAGTTTAATAAGACTCAGTATTGGGACTTCTACTTAAGTATTTGGCAAGAGAAACTCTCATTTGCTAGGGTTTTTAAACTGGTAGGAAAGATGCCAGGAGCTGCTGGTAGCCATCTTGAAACCATATGGGGGGTACCCTGACCGAGAATGAAGTCAACCCAGGAGAAAGTAGGGCCAAGAAATGGATGGATCCCTTATGACGTGGTTTGACTATTGGATACAGCTGTGGCTGAAGCTCTTTTCAAGTGTATAAGCTAATAAACTCCAACCTCATGGAGTGCATTGATCTCCAAAGTAAGTTCAGGTTCTGTACTTCTCCATCCTTTCCCTATAACTAGTTTACCTGTCAAGGACTACCTGGAATTTACTGTTTGTCATGTAACATGAAAGATTTAAAATAATGAATGACCCATTTATTGTTACTTTACTTGATGCCACTACAAGGCTAGTCAACAACACAATGGTCTTTAACTACAGGAATGTATTTTCAACGTTTTATTTAATATGTATTTATATTTAAAACTTTTTTGTGAGCTAACATCTTAAAATGTAACAGTAAGCAAAATACATTGCTAGATAACACTATTAGTATAAAATTATCTGATTTGTTGTCCAAAAGTAATAGAGTGAATGAAATAAAAGCTGAAACAGTATGGTAGTATTTTAGGACCAACCAAAATCTCCAAGAGGAAAAAAAAATTGAAGTCCAAGGCTAAAACGTTAAAATGCATCTTAAAGGAAGTGAAAACAATACACTAAGTACTAGGCAGTTTGAAAACTGTTATCCCTAGGTGGTGGTATTACAGAAAAGTAGAACAAAAAGAATCTTGTGTCTCTCCCAAATTGTCCATCCAAATCATACTGGCTTGATAAGGAGTAAAAAATTGAGCTTTTAAAAATAAAAGACAAGATAATGATACAGAGTGAAAATAATAATATACTTCTTCAAAATGTCATAAGAATGGATTCACTTCATAAAAATATTATTCATATGCTTTTACTGAAAGAACCTTTAAATGGTGAAATAGGCATTTGTACATTTTCAAGTATGTCTCCAGAAAGCTTCTCAGGATCACCAGATCAGGGGGTCAAAATGACTAACCACCAGTTTGGACAAGACCACACCAAACCAAATTTCAGACTTCAGCTAGTTCTCCAAAAGTCTCCCAAAGAAAATGTCAAAAGCATTTTCAGTGACGTGTTAAATAACAGGGTCTTGCAATCAACAAGTTTTTCTCAAAGTGTAATAACTTCAATTCCATTTTATGCTTGATCCCTTCAAAAGTACAATCTTCTTTGCATTATAAAAAGAAACATCTTGTCCCAAATCCCCAAAAGGATATAAAATATCTGGTTATGTAACTGCCTTTTAACTTTTTAGCTGTGTTTTTAAAAATGTGAAACTCATCTCGATTTGAAACACGAGCCTGTTGATTCCAAAAACCCTGCTATGATTTAGTGAAGTTCCGTGTCCCACACTTTGTCTGTTCACAGCGTGAACCATTACAGAGAAAGCTTATTAAGAGTTCTCATTCCACATTACAAGCCCATAATCGAACACACTAATTATATTCATTTGGGGGCTGAATATCCATAAATGCCATTGTACACAATAATCATTAAAATTCACATGGGAATCACCACTTTAAAATCTTCATCTTGAACATAAAACTATTTGAAATTACTATATTATCCTCAGTTTACTTCTAGCTTAAATTTGGTCTGATGCCCCTGTGGGCTTTTCATATAAAATTATAAATATAATGAGGCAACAAACCCTAAAATATTCCATTACCCCAGAAAATATAAACTCTGTTAACATATACATAAGTTCCAAATGAAAAGTTTTGGCTTGGACCTAAAGGACAAATCCACAAATACTTTGAGAACGAATCCTCGGAAAGAACAATTCTTGCTTTCTTAAGAAAAGACTTTGGGAAAACATATGTGTATCCTAGTTACCAAATAATTCCATGTCCGTGTTCATGGTGAAGGCTGGGGGGAAGATGTGGCGTTATGATGAAATCCCATAGAAAAATACCCTGTGTGCTGCTAGAAGCACTTAGGCATTGGGTAGTTATAAAAGAAACAGCCTGAGAAAACTACAAGTTTCCTCAAACCAAGCCCCTGACACCTGATTGGATCACACACACAAGTAACAGCAGAGGGTGAGCTATAACCCCAAACAATGCTTCCCAATGGTCCCAATGGAGATGGTTAGTTTTTCCGAGTGCTGGTTACACAGTTATGTTCAATTTGTGAAAACCCGTCACTAGGAGCACTTTCCTGTAGGCACATCATACTTCGTGACCCATGAAGGTCTCAGTGTCCTACTTCCTACTACCTCTCCAACTTCACTTCTCACCATTCAATCCAGTAATACAGGTCTACTTTCAACTCCTTGACCACACACCACAAAATTTCCCATCTCAACCCTAGTGCTAATTAAATCTCTTCCTTCTCGTTTTATAAAGATGTGTTATTCCATCCCCCAGAGGCTCCTTTCGGATGACACCTCCTCAGAAAAGTCTTTTTTTTGCCCACCCTTGCTAGTCCTGACTACATCACCTGTTTATTCCCCCTTCACCTCCCTTACCACATTCTGAAATTATTTCTTTTAATTGTTTTCGTAGCTGTTTTTCAGCTGTTGCCCCTACTAGAATGTATGCTTCATGAGGATGGAGACCATACATATCATTTCCACTCGTGTTTCCCCACACAGTGCCTTGCACGTAGGTATTCAAAATCGAGTTGGCTGAATGAATAAACGGTACCTCACATCAAAATTGTTCCAGTTATTATGCTAAAAGGTAGATTAAAAAAATAAATAATTAAAAATTAAGAATTCGTTTGAAATGAGATAGAATAAAAACTATGTAAAGGCTGCTTTCGCATACCTTGCTTTCCTCACCACCACCGCCAGCATCATCATTATGCTAATGACAAAGCAATAAGCTAACAACTTCCCAGCAGTTTAACCTACACTTTTAAAGTAAAAAGGCCTACCACACTGTCAGGATGTTATTAGGGGGAAAAAAAGCAATCCTATAAATTCATTATTTTCCTTCCTGTAAAAAGACTGGAAAAACACTTCAGGCATTTGTGCCTGCACACACACGCGTGCACACACACGCACGCACGCACGCACACACACCTCTGTCGCGAATGGCTCTCCAGCATTGGACTGGTATCTCCACCTACAACCCTATCCACTGGAGACTTCGTAATCCTTACACACGGCCCTGGCCTGAGATACAGAAATTTTATGCCAAATCTGTGGGTGGGAAAGCCAATTCTCCTTCCTGCAGAAGGATATACAGGCAATTATAACACAACTTTGGGATGACCCGTGCCTTCCTGTCTCAGGAAGCTCCCAGAGGCTCCCTAATTAGCTCTTATTCATCAGTGCAGTGGGTCTCAAACTTCTCAGATGATGCAGTACCTGGCAGGAATGCTGTCCATTGAGGAAAAGCATGCAATACTGAAATACTCTGTTCCTTCTTATGAACCAGGAACAATTTTTCTGGCAGAAGAGGCAGCATATGAATGCCATGTAAAAGCACAGCCTAGGGCTTCCCTGGTGGCGCAGTGGTTGAGAGTCCGCCTGCCGATGCAGGGGACGCGGGTTCGTGCCCCGGTCCGGGAGGATCCCGCATGCCGCGGAGCGGCTAGGCCCGTGAGCCGTGGCCGCTGAGCCTGCGCGTCGGAGCCTGTGCTCCGCAACGGGAGAGGCCGCAACAGTGAGAGGCCCACGTACCGCAAAAAAAAAAACCAAAAAAACCCCCCACAGCCTAAACCCATGGGTTCTCTACAAAATTAATAGAGTTATTGAACTCACTGGCTGGCTGAGTTTTTCTGTTAATATTCTTTCACAGCTTATTTATTCATGTCCACTAATATTCAATAGGTATGTGGTAGCTGATACCAAAGGCTTAAGCTGACAAGAGAAAAACTTGAAACTGAAAAAATTATTTTTATTAACCCATTTTTTTTCTTCTGTGGATAGGGATATGTCATTAGTCATTTTTAGCAATAAAATTGCTGGGTTGGAGGAGTATCCATGAATCACTGCCTTAAGAGACAGCTTCTCTTAAAGTCCAATTATTATCATTTTTTGCTAAAGAAAAAATATATATTCATCTTTATATATAATACATGTATATTCATATTAATATTTTAAAATCTTATCTTTTTAATCTTTAATATCTCTATAAAGAGAATAAATATACATAGAAGAAAAAATACATATACACTTTTTCTTGTGGCCACACCACGTGGCACGCAGGATCTTAGTTCCCTGACCAGGAATCAAACCCACGCCCCCTGCAGTGGAAGTGCAGAGTCTTAAACACTGGATCACCAGGGAAGTCCCTATAGACACTTCTATGTTGGGAAGAAATTTCCAATTCTCACCAAGTTTATACTTATTAAAAAGTGAAATGGCTATTCTAAAATAAATTTGTTAAAAATGATACCAATATTTTGAAAGAACCAAGAAGCAAAACGATCCCTACAACTACACTGTATTAAAATGTGCACAAATATTAAATATGAAGTAATCTGAAAGTTGATTACACAGAAAATCTCTAATTATATACTCTTACTAGGGGTGACTAAAGCCAAAGCAATTAATAGACATGAAAAAATGTCTTTGATGGGAATGCCCTTAAAATATATAAAGATGTTAAAATAGTAAGTTTTGTCCTAATAGGTCTTTTCTAAACAAGGTCCACCCTGGACAGTAACATACAGCGCAAACAGGTCTGTGGGCTCCAAAAATGACACCAACACAACCGAAGCAGAAGAAAATGCACAAACAGGATTCAATCTTGACACAGAGAAAAAGAGAGGGCAGCGTCTGGAACTTCTGGCATGCTACTAAGAACAAACACTGGCGGTGACACAAATCCTGCAGTCTCTGATCAGGGCTGGGGGGTTTCAATTTGGGAAGCCTATTTTTCTCTCTTAGTTAGAATAAAGTGTTTATCAGAACAAGTTTGTAGGTAACTATAATGAATTCAACAGTAACTGTTCTACCATCCAAGTAGTTTTTAAAGTCACACACTTAGAAATAGATTTAACAATTCCAAGTAATATATGTAGATACTCTCTCCCCAGTGGGAGGGGAGCCATAACTCCCTATTCCTGAAGTATGGGTTTTGTACAGTGACTTCCAGTGAGGACAGTGGGGATGCTGGGGGTGAGGAATAACTTTACAGTGGAGACACACGGCAGACCCTCCATCGGCCAGGTCCCGAGGCCAACGTGAACAGTGATAAGTCACGCTGACGCTAGTAGGTACCTGTGATACAACAATAGCACTTTACCACTGTAGTCTCCTCCCCAAACCGTAACTCCAGTCAAATCATGAGGAAAAACATCAGACAAATTCTACAAAGCACCTGAACAGTTTTGAGACTTTCCTCAAGACTGTCAAGGTCATCAAAAACAAAGTCTAAGAAACTGTCACAGACAAGAGGATCTGAAGAAATCATGACGATTACATGTCATGTGGTATCCTTGATGAGACCCTGGCATAGCAAAGGGCATTAGGTAAAAACTAAGGAAATCTGAATAAAGTGTGGACTTTAGTTAATAATGTATCAATATTGGTTCATTCATTGTAACCAATATACCATGTTTGCACATAAAATGTTAATAATGGGAAACTGGGTGTGGGGTAAAAGGGAACTCTGTACTACCTCTGCAACTTTTTTTATAAAACTAAAACTCTTCCAAAATATAAAGTTTATTTTAAAAACTATGATTGAGTTTGAGGTTTCAGTTTCCTTATACCCACAGACAAGACAGAAATATGATGATGAAAGTTCTTTAAACCTTTAAAATGTCTCTATGGTTATCCAGAAGGTGGTTGTTCTAGTGAATGAGAACAAAAGAGATTCTAATAAAATCATCCAAAAAAGGAAGATTAAGATGAGCTCGTTCTTACTACTTCCCTCTTCGGGAGCAGTGGTGTCTCTTACACTACCAAGTTTGACAGGCACCTCCCTAGTTCCTGTCCAAAGCAGACGCAGGACTGCCAGGTCCACAGAGCCATTATGGAGAAGAGTCAAAGGTGGGTGTGTGTTGCACAAGTTCTTACCGCGATCTCTTGGCAGGCTTAGTACTGTCAAGGTAAAATAAGTTCCTTTGTGGGTGAACACCTTAGGGTTTCTAATTCCAACGTGCAGAGTGAAAAAGATGATATTTCGCATCATTTTCCAAACTTCTTCAACCAGAAAACTTTTACGGACTGAAGCAGGGGGGGCATCCCCAGAGACTGGGTGTCATGGTACAATTTTAGAAAACATAATTCTTAATGCAGTGTTACCACAGCTCCTGTAACAGCCTGGCAAGCCGCCCTGCCCCATGGCACCCAGGACCCGAAGGGGCCTTAGCTTCCCGACACTGTGAATCTACCTACCCCACAGTGTTCACCACTAGGTGTTATTTTTAGTTATTGAAGCAGATGGATTCCTATCTTACTTTTCCACCTTTCTACGTAAGCTTACAATTTAAAAGTTGGGGGTGGCAGGGTATAACATGTGCTTTCATCTGGAGAAAGAGAAGCTTACAAAGTGTATTTTCTTACTGCTGTGCACCCCACAGATATGATTACTGACTTTAATTTGGAAGGAAGAGCTATAGTACTCTGGGAAAATTTCTTCATAAATTGTGGATCAGTCACTGCAGATAAGAACAGAAACTTTCTCAGCCCAGAACCAGGGCCTGCAGTTCCCTTCTAAGCTGATGCTCTAAGGACTTAAGAACAGCTGAAGAGGTGTGACCTCTTCATGGTGAAAAACTAACATTTTTCTACTCAAATTTATTCATTCTTCTTTACTTAATTTCTTCACTAAACAGAATGATTTTATTTTTTAAAAAATCAAGTAAGTTTATAGATAAAAGGTTTGCACGGCACTCCAAAATATTAACTAGATTTAATTTAATGAATGTTGAAAAGACTCATCTCCCTTCCTAGCAGTTCTAGCCATAGTTATAACATAACTTACATCGTTACACTGTAATATGTCTGTCATCAAACGTGGCTGGTGAAGGGTTCTATTTACCCAAACTTTTCAGCTGGCTAAGTCCCTGAGTAGGACACAGGAACCTGCCTTAGAATCCTCTTTGGGGTTGAGCTGTTTTATTGACCACTCAAATACCAGTTTTAAAACATAGCCATTTGAAAAAAAAAAAAAAAAAGACTAACAAAAATAAAAGGTATGTTTTTCTCAGAGAGCTGAGCACAATAAGCTTAAAATGAAAAATAGTTTTCTCTGAAATTTCAGATACTAGAATACTATAATATTTTTAAAGTCCTGTCAACATTAAAAGCACTTCAAATTTTCCTGGAGTGTCAGACTAGAAAACTAACAAGCTCAAAAAAAAAGGCTTGAAAAAGTCATTTTTAATAAAACTAACAATTAAACTCTATGTTTCGCACTGCCCTGGGACCTCAATCTGCTAGCTGACAAAGTCAGTCCAGACAATGCAGCACTGAGATTATTAAGCAGAAAGTCTTAAAAGTTGCAGAGAAAGTGCTTGCGCAGCGCTGCCGGCTAACATGCACAGTCCCCACGGGGGATTTTAATGGGGGTCGACTTGAGAGATCTCTGCCAGATCAGCTTTGAGGCTCCTGAGTAGCATATGTAGAGTATTTCAAAGCGCCTTTCAAGCCCCTGCAACAACTCTGCCATCATCTGAACACTCAAGAAGGCAGTGTTTGAATTTAGTTTCAGCTGTTTCTAGCTTCTACCTTAGCCTTCGCCTTCCATGTTTATGATCACCCGTCCATGGGCACTCAGCCATGTGGGCAAGCTGATCTGACTGGCATGGGCCAAAGTCTAACTGAGAGACCGCAAGGTTGGTCAGACCGTCATTTAGACAACACATTGAAAAAAGTTTCATTCCTTTTCTTTAGCAGCAGGACATAAGCAGGGACAAGAGTTCCTGCCTACCCTGTGCTGGGCCACCGTATGTTTTCCTGTTCAATCTCCCAGGACCCTATGGAGTAGGTCCTGTAAATATCCCCACCTTAGTGACAACGACACAGAATTAGCGGTGAAAAGAAGGTCCCTCTAGGAATGGCAGAGCAGAATTCTAACCCACGACTCTTTGCCCCAAACCCGTATTCTTGCTGGCTCACATGTTCCCTTCTTTGCGTATAACGCAGCAGCACACAGATGGGAACAGCCCTTCAAGAACTGGAACAGCATCAGTAAAGACAGGAAGACAGTGTGTCTCCTATGTTCTCTACAGCAAAAGGGCATCACTGTTTGGTAAGATGTCTAACAGCCTAGAATCTCCCTTCCAAGTCTCTCAAATTTGGGAATCATCAAGAATAATTTTAAATATAATACAAATGGCTAAACATGACCAGATATTAAAATGTGTTGCTGGCATTAATGGTCTAATGTGATGCTACAATGAAGGGAGGGGGTGGGATTTATATCTATCCTTATTTATGCCTGTCCTTATCCAGAAAGGAAGGAAAATTTATAAATATGAATTAAAATAGGATAATAGAGAAATTGATGATTAGGAGTTCACAGGAGACTTTAAGGCTTCATATATGCTAAGTTACACACACACCATTTTCTTGAACACTTTTAAAGCAGCTTTTTACTATCATTAGATACTGATTTTGCTTGAATTACTTTCATAGTGACTAGTTGGAAATACTTCAAAACATGATAAGTAGGTTCCAAAAGCTTTTCTACATTTGCTGAAATCTCACCACACACAAGCCGTAGCTATATTCCTTAGCCCCTGTATCTTCGTACAGAACCTGAACATTCAGGCACTCTTCAAATTAAGGCTGAATTTTCACAATTGGTAGGAAGTAAAAATTTGAGTCGACCAACTGTTACAGCTTACAGAAAACCAACAAGCACTTCCAGTTATTTTTTCTTCAAAGTAAAATGAACTGACTGACTGCACTGAGCCGTTTCTGTGCTTCCCCCTCCTGAGATGTCACTTCCCTGAAGAATTTCCATCAACATACAACCATCCTTTCAAAGACAGTCATTCCCTTAAAAATTAATTTTAATCTTTTTCTAATCCAAAACATTTTGAGGTGGAAAAAACCAATTTTTCTAAGCAGAAACATATTTCTGTTTGTCCCCAGGTAGATTCTAAATTCTAATCAGATTCAGTCCAAATGCCAAACTTAATGACTACGTGTTCCACCCAGATAACAAGACATGCTGCTAACTTACCATTTGGTGACAAATGCCTCTTTATTCAAGTGTCCCCCCCACTGGTGGTATTATTAGCAATGAAGAGAGTGACTTAGAGGCAGATTTTTTCAAAGGCTAGAGCAGAGCACAGATTTTCACCCAAGTTTTATTCTCATGACCTGCACAGCAGTTCACTTAGATTATCATGATTTCCTAAAACTAAGTAAGATATTTACTACAGGGAGATTTTTTTTCTAAGTATGATGTTAATGAGTTTTTTCACTCCACAAACATAGTTAAACACTTCTAAATGCTCGGCATAAGAGAAAGGTGAAGAAGATATGGAATAAACTATACGCTCTAGGAGGGCAGGGGCTTAAACACCTTGCTCAGCATGTGTCTCCAAGATTTGCCCAGAACAAGGCAGTATCACCAAATATTTGCTGGAATGTAAATGTCTTCAAGGAGTTCATAATCCTTGAAGTGCCAGGCACTGTTCTAGGCTCTGCAGACACAGCAGTGAGCCTTGTGCCCTCAAGGCCCTTATATTTTAGTGAGGGGTGGGGTGAAAGGTGAGATATTGAAACTATATATAATAATAATAAATTATATAGAAATTTAAACTATAAAATATACTAGATTATATATAATAATATTATATTATTATTATAATATAATATTATATATTATATATGGGGAGCTTTTCTAGACTGGTGGCCTTATACTGGAAGACCTTTCAGATGAGATTGAGATTTAAATGAAGTGAGGGAGCAAGTCTTGCAAATCTGGGGGTTAAAATGTTCTAGACAGAGAGAACTAACTCATATGCAGGCAACTCATGATAACACAATTTGCAACCAGCATCGTGAGGGGTGTGACTGGGTTTGCTAGTTGTCTACCAAAACCCCATCTCTTCTTCCAGGGCACCCAGTGAGACCACAGGTCTCAGCTGCCCTTGCCGTTTGGGGCAACCCTGTGACTCGTCTTTGCCAACGGAATGTGAGAGAAGCTGTGTGTGTCACTTCTGAGGCAAGGCTTTCAGAGGCAGGCATGTCTACTCCATTCTCTCTTTTTCATTCCGTGAAGTAGAGCACAGGGAGGTCAGCAGAGCCACATGGAAGGGCCAGGGCTCCTACATCACTGCATCCACTAACCAAGCCTGCAGCAAGGTATGAACACAATGCTGTCTCCTATTAACACCATGAGTTCCTTGACGGCCGGGATCAGGTCTTTTTCATCCTCACAGCCCTAAAACCCTGCACAACTCCTAGTGAATGGCAGGTTCCCAGCAGTAATGGAATAAAAGCTACTGAAATAGTGAAAGAAAGCAATTAGTTCTGTGAAAAGGTAACTGAGGGAAGAAATTAGCAAGGGGTCACAAATAAGGACATTTTAAAGGACAGAGTGAGTGGCTTATAAGGGATGGGTGGGGTACAGGAGTAGATATTCCTAGAGAGAAAAGAGCATGAGCAAAGAGAGGAAGAAAACACAGGAAGCATTTGAGGAACATGACCCCAAAAGGTGTCCACAGTTGTGTACCTCTCAGTAAACAATTTTTTTTTTTTTTTTTTTTTT
>NW_020185337.1:11232405-11249306 GCF_003031525.2 Neophocaena asiaeorientalis asiaeorientalis | reverse complement strand
CGCGCAGGCTCAGCGGCCATGGCTCACGGGCCCAGCCGCTCCGCGGCATGTGGGATCTCCCCGGACCGGGGCACGAACCCACGTCCCCTGCATTGGCAGGCGGACTCTCAACCACTGCGCCACCAGGGAAGCCCTCAGTAAACAAATTTTAAGCAACTACTACGTGCCAGGCACTATAGAAGACACTAGAGGCACAAAGCCTGGTAAGGCTAGGCCCTGCTCGAGGGGAATCTTGAAGTACGGGGTGCAAAGAAGACATAAAAAGGAGTGGGACACTGTAGTGAGTACTGTGATACCATAGCTGACCCTGAAATTGCAGCGGATACTCTCTGGGCAGATCAGTTGTGGGAGGCACTCCAGCGGAAGGGGAGGAGCAGAGGCTTACGCAGCTAGAGAGAGTTCTTGGAACTGCAAATAGCCCAGCCCCTGAGAAAGTAAGCTCCAGGAGGGCAAGGTCCTTGTTTTCTTCACTGCTGAATCCCCAGTGCCTAGAACATGACCTGCACTTAGCAGATCGGGAATGCCGTAAGATTTGGGGAAAGAGGGTATGTTTAGAAACAAGGCTGGAGAGGAGGTGGGGACTGGATAAGAGAAGGAATCAGAGAGCCCGATGGGGACAAGATCAGATTTGCATTTTACAAAAACACTCTGGTTGAAAAGGTGGGTGAAGGGGTGTGACACCAGAGGACCTCCTCAGGAGATGACGGCAACGGCCTGGGCCCCAGGCGAGAGGAGATAAAAATTGAAATAAGGGGGCTGGTGGGTGGGGGGTGGTGTAGAATGAAAATCACAGGATTCAGGAACTATTCGGGTTGGCCCCAAAGTTCATTCGGGTGTGACCATAAGATGTTATGGGAAAAACCCAAGCGAACTTTTTGGCCAACACAATACATGGAGGGAGCGGGACTCAGAGGGCTTGTGATGGTTTTATATATAAAGGAAGAAGGGGAGTCTAAGATGACTCTTATATTTAAGGAAAAGTAAGCTGGGAGAAAAAACAGTAATCCAAGTTTGCATATATTACATTTGGGATGCTTGAGGGTTTTCCGAGAGGAAATGTCCAAAAGGCAGCTGGGCATGCAGGTGTGATGCTCCAGGAAGTGGTCTGGTCTGGGCTCAGAAATGGAAGAACCGCATCCAGGTGACAGCTAATGTCACGGGAATGAAAGAAACTGCCCAAACGCGGCCAGCATGTACTGCTGCGCAAGTCGCACACTGCACAACTCCTGAGGTGCCAGTTACCCCGGGTCACTGTGGTTTTGTACCCTCATCATGGCACTTTCCTGGTAGATAACTGTCATACGTTATCTGGAGAGAAGGGCATTGTGCTCTAATTCATCAGAGTTATTGTGCGGATGAGCAAAAGGTTTGCCAAAAAAGAGCTTCTCCTGAACGAGCAGAGGCGGGAGGAAGGAAAGAGAACAAGAAGAAGGAAGGCAGGTGGGGTGAGAAAGGGATAAAGCAAATCCATTTTGTTTCGGTTCCACTTCAAAACTGATCTCTAAAAGTCTCCTATATCCTCTACATTGAAGATTGCAACAATTTTATTAACTTCTAAACTTTCATGGTCTCACTGGGTTCTGTTACTATAGGGAATACCAGGAGTTTACTAAAAACAATCACGGCCCTGCTTGCTCATGAGATCTCATTTGGGTCTTCCTTCAGCTTACCGGTTTCAGGGCTGCATTTTCTTTGTAAAACGATGATGATGATAAAGAAAACACCCCTACACATATACACTCACCTACACACGATTAACAATTCTTCTCTGGCCTAGAATAAAAAATCACTTCAGGGTATTTCCAAATGGCTTTTCCAAAATTAGAAATAAACGTTAAGTAATTGAAAACTTGTAATGGCATAGAATGCTGCTGAGTTTCTACAGCAAAATGCACCGAATCAAACCAGTGGTTCTGCAGTGGGGGTGATTTTGCTTCTCCCCCAAGGGACACTGAACCATACTGAGACATTTTTGGTTGTCACAACAGGGAAACGGGGTGGGGGGAGTTCTACTGGCTCCTGGTGGGTAGAGGCCAGGGATACTGCTAAACATCCTACAATGCACAGCTCAGCTCCCACCACAAAGAATTAGCTGACCCAAGATGTCAGTGGTGTCAAGGGTGAGAAAAATTCTGTTAACCTATAAGCTTCTTGAGGCCTAGGACCAATAAGTACTTCTGATGCCCAAAAGTGTTTGATAAGACAAAATTAAATGGAAGACAGTTATTACACTATATCGCAGAAGAGCGCAACAACTTCATTTATTTTTCTCTCCTGCTATTACTGCCTTCCGTTTAGGCTCCCAATTCAGATTACAGAAAAAGCCAATAAGAACTGTTAGAAAGCTAAATGATATACACAGTTTAAGTGCTTTCTGATAAAGCAAAGTCTATAATTTCTGTCAAATTCTTAGAGAATATATTAAATCTCTGCCCCAAATAAAATCATTAAGAGTAAATAGAATCCACCTGCCAATGCAGGGGACACGGGTTCGAGCCCTGGTCCGGGAAGATCCCATATGCTGCGGAGCAACTAAGCCCGTGTGCCACAACTACTGAGCCTGAGCTCTAGAGCCTGCGAGCCACAACTACTGAGCCCGTGTGCCACAACTACTGAAGCCCGCACGCCTAGAGCCTTGCTCTGCAACAAAAGAAGCCACCGCAATGAGAAGCCCGCACACCGCAACGAAGAGCAGCCCCTGCTCGCTGCGACTAGAGAAAGCCCGCGCGCAGCGACAAAGACCCAACACACCCATAAATAAATAAATAAATTTTTTTAAAAAAAGAGTAAATAAATCTTCCTATGTAAAATTCCATTATTATTTTTCAAAGAGTCACATAAGTAATAAGAATAATAATGGTCCATTATAAAATACAAACACACACCTCTTCATCATTGTTCTACATATTGAGAAATGCAATTCTGGCAGTTAATTTAGATTGATTAAAAAACCAGGGCTTCCCTGGTGGCGCAGTGGTTGAGAGTCCGCCTGCCGATGCAGGGGACACAGGTTCGTGTCCCGGTCCGGGAAGATCCCACATGCCACGGAGCGGCTGGGCCCATGAGCCATGGCCGCTGAGCCTGTGCGTCCGGAGCCTGTGCTCCGCAATGGGAGAGGCCACAACAGTGAGAGGCCCACGTACCGCAAAAAAAAAAAAAAAAAAAAAAAAACCAAAGAGTGAAATAAAAGTGGAAGCTAAATACAGATGATCTAAGTTAGTGTATTCGGAGTCCTTTTATCCCATTACTAATTACTGCTTCCCAAGCCTAACCTCAATAGCCATTCATTTGTTTTCCCAAAATTTAAATGAAAGTAAACAACATTCACACATTTTGTAATGAGGCAGCTGATTTAACTTCTACCATTTGCTTGGGTCCTGACACTAAAACTGACTGTGTTCCTAATTTCTAAGGTTCTATTTTAATTTCCACTGTAACTAAATGAGAACGAACAAAAGCTTTTTTCTTTTAAAAACCCTAGACAATCATCTCCTGCCCTTATGGAAAAGGAGACAGGATATCACTACCCCAAACCAGCACCCTTTGGTAACTGAAGGCTTTTTGTCCCTCCAATGTCAAGACAATGGCTCCCTTAAGCATCAGATGCCCTGAGCGTGTTACAACTGCTGAATGGATTTTCATGGAACATAAATCACTTTCCCACTACCTGCCACTTACAAACTTGCTTCTCATGAACCTTGGACCCTGCACAATATGGCTCATCTTGTCCTTTGTGACAGCTAGGAACAAGGGAACTGTTTGCATGAGTAGATAAAGGGCATTTCTTCCTTCTGACACTTAGTTTTTTTTCCCCTTGTGCACTGAAATTTTTAAAATTAAAATCACAGGAACATCTAATTCCCCCATGCCAATTAAATTTTAAAACATCTAAGTACTTGCATGGTTCATATAACTGTTGAGCATTTTAATAGGATTTTAGAAACATATTTATCTGATCATTTCCTAATATATCTCCATGTGGATCAGATCTCCTGCTCTTGTGAGTTTGCCTGAGAACTTTTGAGCAAATTTTCATCCCGTTTTGGGGGTCTTTAAGGATTGAGGAGGATACAGACACACAGTAGACCTCACATTTACTGGCTGAGAAATTTTTCCCCATATGAATTTCCAAAATTCACTTAATCCTCTTGAAACAGAATTGTTGAGAATAACGATTAAAGATACCATCGTTGATGTGACATCATTCGTATACATCTAATTCCATTGCTCTGCATGAAATTCAGCCTGCTTTCAAGTAGGAAAGTTATATATTTCCCAGAGGGATTGAAGTTGCCTGCTTTTTTGTAGCCCTTATCGCAAGCAGCTGAGGACCCCAGGGGCTGTTTGAAAGTCACCTAAGCAACATCTCTGCGGACTGAGTCACAGCTGCCAACAGTCAGCTTGGATGTCTGGGCTCTCTCCTTTTCCGCTCGCCCGGAGCACACACACCTCACCTGCGTGCCCGACTCAGACATAAGCAGATGCCTCTGCAGAGAAGTGGTCCAAACGCAAGAAAACAACACTTCTCTGAGCCAGGTCATGCCAAAGGCTCTCCGGGCACGAAGTCACAAAGCAATTGAATACAAGCTTGGACACAAAGCTAAGTGAGCAATTTAGAAGCCGAAAGGAAACACAGGGGAAAGTTCTTTGGCTTTAGTGAGGAGAGAAGGAAAGAGGCAGAGAGCATCTTGGATCCATTTGGATGGGAAATGAGAAGAGAGGTGGGGCAACGGCTGTCTGCTCGGTCTGTTTGGGGCAAATGGCTTAAAACAGTTTTCCTTACTCTGGCTCCCGAGACTCTGAGTGCTTCGGATCCTAAATCTGTCATTCTAAACTCTTTCTAGGGTCAGAAGCAAGTGACATTTAATGGAACTGAAGAACGAGAGTTATGTACGCTGGTTGTGCTAAAACCAAAGTGAAGCCAAAGCAGTTTTCTGAAGGTGTCTGGAAATCAGTCTCTGACTTGGCATGGAAAATGCTTGGGGGGCTAGGGCAGGGGTGGGGGAACCTCAGCCTCAACAGGTCTCGAAGGGAAAAGCGTCTGTCGATGAAAATACCTTTGCATCAGAGAAAGATGGCCGTAGGGATGTATGCTGACAACTCTGAGAACAATACCAGTGGCTGGAGCCAGAACATGTGATTCCAATGTCAGGCCAGAACCCAGCTGGAGCAGCCATGGGAAAGAAAGATTCCATACAGAGGAGAAGCCGGGGGCCAGCGCCGAGTGAAGTGGGTGACAGATTGGTGCAGGGGCACCACAAGCGGCAGCCTTGTTTTCTCCGGCCCAAGGATGTAAGCTGTGAGAGGCTTCCACCCTGGAAGCCTGGATGCTGGGGAGACCAGCAGGCAGCACAGACACAGCTGAGCCTTGCTGAGGCCGAGGGAGGCTGTCCCCGCCAGCACAGCAGGGAAGACACGATGCAAACAGAGATGCTAGCCTCGGAGATGGGTGGGTGTGGGTCCCTGAGCAGAGGCAGAGCCTACAGGGGAGGAGATCCGAAATCCAGCACAGCACACCCCTCCAGGCCAACGAACGTGCCTGGGCCGGGATAGGAGGAATCCAACACTATAGTCGGTTGTCGCAGAAACAGCTGTGCTGAGGCCTACGCGGCCAAGTGGGGGGACGCCAGCATGATGTCTTCAAGAGGGTGCAGGCTCCTGAGTGGAGCAGAAACAAGGCTGCCCCCAGCATCCTGTTGGCTGAGTTCTGCAAAGGGGCGCTCAATAAATGATCGTGGGCTTCCCTGGTGGCACAGTGGTTGAGAGTCCGCCTGCCGATGCAGGGGACACAGGTTCATGCCCCGGTCAGGGAAGATCCCACGTGCCACGGAGCGGCTGGGCCCGTGAGCCATGGCCGCTGAGCCTGCACGTCCGGAGCCTGTGCTCCGCAACGGGAGAGGCCACAACAGTGAGAGGCCTGCGTAGCGCAAAAAAAAAAAATAAATGATCGTATGATTGGCTCAAGTCTCCTCTTCCCTCCCCCTCAGATGAAAACCCATCAACCAGACCCGGCTGAGGTTCTCATAACCTGTTAGGCTTGTGAGAATACAGACTGACGAAATACTCTCTCTGCCCTCAGAGGGCTTATTGTCATCTGGGCCAGATGGTTTTTTCCAAACTGTGAGTGGCCTTCCATAGTAGGTAGTCAAAGTCAATTAAATGGGTCAAAATCAGCATTGTTTTTCACACACACACATACAAGAATAAAAGAGAAAACTCTTGTGGAACTTTTGATTCAAATGTGTGTATTCACCACCACCAAGTCCTAGTGTTAAAATATACTCCTTCCTGTAGGTCAAAATAAAAATACGTTTGAAAGTAGCTGATCTAGTGAGGAACATGGGAACAGCTAGCCATTTACAAAGAGCTTTCACACATACTCTTATGAAATCATCCAGAAACACCATAAGGAAACTGCCCATTTTTTCAGTGACTCAGAGATGTTAACCAACTTGCTCAAAGCGGCACAGCAGAGCCTGGATGTAATCCCAGATGGTCTGACTCTAGTACATCCTCAAGTACCACAGGAGTTCAGGGGTAATGGTGAGCAAAGAGGGCTGGAGAGGAAAGGAAGGGGAGTGAGAGGAGGTACAATCTGAAAGAGACTTGGGAAAGTGACTAGGTCTTGGCTGGGATGGAAAGGCAGAGATGCAGAAATAGGCTGGGTTGGTTCGGGGGTGAGTGGAGAGTCTGGCCCGATGTAGCAGACAATACAGGAAGTTCAGAGTGGATTAAAGGAGTTGGACAGATTCTGGCAGCCCCTACCAGTCCTGAGACTTTGAGCCTTACCTTCCTCATCTGTAAAATGGGGATTATAATAGCACCTACTAAGTGAGACTATGTATATAAAGTGCTTGTGCTCAACATATGACAGCTTAAAAACAGAAGTCACCTCACCCATGCAGAATCCTGCACCGACAAGTCAATGATCAGACATTACTTTACTTGGCCATGACAGCACTTCTGTGAAACCGACAAGACAGTTGCAGAGCTCAGGAAACTTCAGCAGAGACACAGAAGGATGTGCACTGGGGCTTCTGTTCTGGGCCCTTATTCAACAGGGAGAAGAACAGATAATGGTGCAACAGAGGCTGAAGGACTTCGAAGGCGAAGCACAGAAATTCAAAGAGGGAGGCTCACGAGGGAGGGGATATGGGGACATATGTATGCATATAGCTGATTCACTTTGTTGTACAGCAGAAACAACATTGTAAAGCAAGTATACTCCAATAAAGATATATTTTTAAAAGAGGGGGCTTCCCTGGTGGCGCAGTGGTTGAGAGTCCGCCTGCCGATGCAGGGGACACGGGTTTGTGCCCCGGTCCAGGAGGATCCCACATGCCGCGGAGCGGCTGGGCCCGTGGGCCATGGCCACTGAGCCTGGGCGTCCGGAGCCTGTGCTCCGCAACAGGAGAGGCCACAGCAGTGAGAGGCCCGCGTACCGCCAAAAAAAAAGAAAAAAAAAAGAGAAATTCGGACTTTCACCAACAAGAGGCAGGGAGCTTACAAGGTTTCTGAGGAAAAGTGCTATGGGGTGGGGTGATGGGGTTAGATAATAGTAAGGCTCTGAAATCAGAGAAATAGTGCTGGTCTCAGAGCTAAACTTTGAAAGTTAAGATCCACAAAGACATCCTAGAGAAACAGCTCCAAAGCCAGCAAACTTGAAAGTATTAAATCCAGGGGCAAGAAGGTCAATCAGATGGGGCCTGGTCAGACCTGAAAGGGGAGATTTAAAGGGACTCACAATGGCCTTGCCACTCCAAGCAATAGACAGAGCCGCAGGCAACCTCCTTAGTCCTTGGAGGGTTCAGGACCTACTGGCAAAGTCAGCCTCACTGCGGAGCAGGACGCAGGCAGCTGAAGCCAGCTCCCTCTGGGAATTCCCGCTGGCAAGGCTTCCGACCGTGAAATGGATGCATCGGACTCAACCTGATGCCATGTGACACTTAACTTCTCTTTGTTTTTATTCCATACTGGCCAACGAAGCGTCTGATTATGATTTGGCTTCCCACACAGGCCTGGCCACAGGAAGAGAATATGTACCAGTTGTTCCCACACTGGAATCCCAGGCCATGAAATGGAAATAGCAAAAGTTCTCTTCTCATTTTAAGTCAGTACAGCTGGCAATCTGGTTTTATATATCCACTTCCTGAACCGGGTTGACAAGATGCAGAGATGAACCCTTGCTATGCTCCTCAAATCCGTTTCTGAGCCTTCAGAGCTGAGGGTCATCAAGGGAACAAGGATGCCTATTGGAAGAGGCTGCTTTGCACAACTTCCTGGGAAAACCCACTTTGACCATCTCCAGGGGCGACCTCAGAGAGGGATACCAGAGGCAGCCAGTCTGCCTATGGTGGGGTGAACAAGGGAGACTTCTGTCAGCAAAGCTAGCCTGCAAGCCACAGAAGTTAGGTGACCAAAAGCGTAAACTCGAGTAGAGGCAATAGGGATGGGAGGGGGAGCGGGGAAGGAAAATACAAGAGAAAATTAAGGGGATGAAAGAAATGCAAAGATGACTCTAAGATTTTCAACTCAGAGGAACTCAGAGTAGGGCCCCCGCTTCTAAAACACAGGGCGAAGGTTTATTGAACTGGATTTGGCTTGAGATGTTCCTTTGAGATGACACGATAGTAGCTATGTCCTATCCAACGACTGGCTGGAACCATAAAGGTATTTATTACGTTGCTGGTCACTCTTCATTCCACAAAGGTTTACTGACTGTCTACAACATGCCAGCCAGGTATTACTCCATCAGTCACCAGGGATTCCTGCCTTCAACGAGCTTACAGTCTAGTGGTGTTGACAGGTTAATTTACTATTTTAGTAAATAAAAGTGCTATGATGGGGGTACGCACAGATTATGATGGGAACGTCTAGAATAATGAACACCATGCAGGAGGAACACCGAACTTTTTCAGCCAAAAGAGATAAATCATTTTACAAAGAAAAGAATCAATGTTGTTTTTTCACCTTCTTGTATTTCTGAATCCCCTAAAATGTTGAATTTTAAATCAGACATCTAATTTTACTTCCTTTCATCTTATGAGTGGTGAAAAAGAAATAGCAAGAGGATTGGAAAATAAGACCTTAGCTGAGAGATTGCAGCAACATGTGTAGAAAACTCCCAATAATAAAATAAAGGTAGATGCCAGATCTATGACAGCCCATGAAAAGGCAAACATCCAATATTCAGGCCAAAAACCAAACCTGTAAGACACTGCCTACGTAAAGACCACACACCCATCCAGTTTCATCATCTGGTACAAAATTCCCAAATGTAATTCATATTAACAATTTAATCTTCCAGGATATTATTATCTTGCAACCCAATGGACTTTTCCAAAAAAGTAACGATGTCCACTGTATAAACCAAAGAAAATATTCCAGGGTCACCAAAAACCAGAAATTTTGGAAAGACATAGGATCTTCCTCAATCACCATGATAGAGTTGACAGAGGTACATAGGAAAATACATAGCTAAGAGCACTGAATGACAGACATAAAAAAAATGCGGAGACAGATGTCAAAAAGCAGAAATAAAGACAGTCTTGGTTAGAGCTCATATCTCCTGCCTACATTTTTTCCCCTAACCCCACACTCCACCAGTCTTAGTATAAAGTATAAATATATACTTAGAATAGCATAAAGTACTAATTACTGTGTATAATGTACTGTTTGCAGAAGGATGAAACTGGAAGATCTGGGAACAAATATTTCCATTACACATTCTATAGAATACACCTTCCAAACTACTTTGTCCCTGGTGGACTGCTCTTATTGAGATGCATTTTTTTGGTTGTCCCAATGGCCAACACTGAGGGATATTATAGGAGGCCGCTCTAAAAATTCCTTATTGTGTGTACTGCAGGGATTTTGCTAAAGCTGTTTTCCACTTTATCACAAAGTATCCATTCTACCAGGCCCTGTGACTTCTCTAAGCAGTATCACATATTTTGTAACATGAGGCTGACATGTTTCCCTTTTTGCACTGGCTAATAGGAAGCTCAGAAAACATTTGCAGCACACTTGCAGCAAGTTCAACCACCTGCCAGTGTAAAAGTATTACTTTTATCCCTGATTTTCCCTTCACACATATTCTCCTAATTAAAAACAGTAAAGCAAAAAAAAGTGTAAGAGTCAATAGCAAATATTTATGGAGTGCTTATTATTAGACATTCTAATATCCACACATCCCTTATGTTATGACTCCTTAAACCATGTAAGTATTTTTAATAGATATTAAATTTCATATATTTAAATATATTAAATTTTGTTTCTGGAAAAGTCAAGGTACGAAGAGACGGCAGATGGATGAATGAACTGCAAGGTGGAGAAATAGATCAGTATTTCACATCTGTGGTGGCTTTTCAACCAAATCATGGAGAAAGGGCACTAACGATGGCAAATGGCTAGATACACCAGGTAGGACTTGGTACATCCTGGGCTGCAGAGCGGAGACTCGCACATTAATGGCAGTTTTAGCTTTGGTCTGTGAGGAAGAACAAAGCAAAACCAAAACTACCACTCCCCTGTAGTAGAAAGGCTACAGTCCACGGCAGCATCTCATTTGTACCCCTAATATGCCTTGTTTATAGGGCATATATAAATCCTGACTGCAAATTTCAGCCCTCTGCAAGGTGAGAGGAAAAAAGCGTGTATCTGAAAAGCCACAAGACAGCCTCTGCACTGCTCAGAGCCGGGGTAGCTTAGGCAGAGGGAGAGGGGTTTGAGGAGGCATTGACACAAAGGCGACTTGCCCAGGGCCGTGCTCTTTCATCTCACCACTCCTTTCTCCCTCTCTACTCTTTCTGCCCATCTCCCTTAGGTGCAGAGCCCACTTCCCACAGAACCTAGCAGAACTGGCTGGTGTGCAGTGAGTGCCCGGGCGACCCCTGGTAGCAGGGACCCTGAAAGGGCGCAAGATCCGGGCCTCTCAGGGCTGAGGCCAGACTCGACATAACAAATCCCATGTCGCACGGGCCCCTGCAGCTCCCTCAGAGCCCACCTGTCTGTTTTCCTCATTCTTACAAGTTCCAGCAGGCTTGATTACCTGCCTTTCAAGCCAGAGGCTGATGACAGAGCAGCAAATTAGGAGTGAGAAAAGGGGCCGGCCACGAGCTACACCGACAAAAGGAAACCCGACAGCCGAGGAGACACCACATCCTGAAATGCGGTGCACAGACTAAGCTGGCCCAGAAGTCTGTGGCTGCTCATGGAGGGGAGGTTGCACAGGGGGTGCAGAGGTGGCTGAGAGGTGGGCCCAGGGCCGCCAGGCAGACAGAGTTACTGCAAGAAGCTGGCAGACTCCAGGGAGCACCAAGCATCGTCACGTACGAGAAGGCTTCCCACACAGTAGGCCGTCTGCTTTCCAAGTTTATGTCAGTATAACTAATAAAACTATTAAGTAAAAGCACTACTGATCTTATAGCATTGCTATATTTTTTACTTATCTGATCGCAAAACTGTATCTACTATAATGATGGATACATGTCATTACATGTTTGTTCAAACCCACAGAATGTGCAACACCAAGAGTGAACCTGAAGGTAAACCACAGACTTTGGGTGCTATGGTAGCGTAAGTTCATCCTTGGTTAAAAATGTACCACGCTGAAAAAGAAAAATGAAAAAAAAAAAGAAAAAGAAAAAAAAGACCCATAATGAAGAGATTTAACACACACACACACACACACACACACACACACACAAATGTACCACTCTGGTGGGTGATGCTGTTAATAGAGGAGGTTATCAAAAGGCATGCTGGGGAACAGGAGGTATATGGGGAATCTCTGTCCCATCCTCTCAATTTTATTATAAACCTAAAACTGCCCTAAGAAAATAAAAGTATTTTAAAATAATAATTAATAAATAAAAATAAAAACAGAGTACATCTGCCATCATGTATAAGGTTTCTGAATTTTGACAATGAAAAGAGAGTCCTTGCACTTGAAAAGGCTGGGAATTACCAACATATTCAAAGATGGGCCCTGAAGTCAGACAAATCTGGATTGAAATCATGGCTGCTTCTCTCAGTTGAGCATCTGTGAAATGGGCATGAAACCACCTACCGCATAGGGTTTTGTGAAGGAAAGAGTCCAGGGTAGTGACTACTTCCCTTGGTGAATTAGTTTATTCACATAGTCAGTAAACAAGTACCAGTACCACTGGGCATTGTGAACACAATGGCGAACCTCTACAATTTCCACTGTCAAGGATGAGACGGTCCAATGAGGGAGACAGACCAGAAAAGGCATTAACGATATAGTGAGCCGAACACAACAACCATAAGCAGAGAAGCACTGCATGAGAGGGTCATCTGACCAGCGCACAGACAAGAGAGAACAAGGCCTACTGTGTGGCACCGTGGTAAGATGAACAGAATTTTAATCAATCGATTAATTTTTTCAGCAAATATGTAAAAGCTGCTATGTACCAGCACCATTCCAGGGCTCGAGGTCACAGCAGAGGGCAGTTCAAGACCCCTGTCCTCGTGAAGCTTACATTTGGGGAAAGAGCTGTAAAATTCACACACGTTCAAGTAAAAAAATGTATATATATATAATCTGCCAGATGACTGAAAAGTGTGGTGAAGGAAACTGAAGTGAGGGAGAGGGAGAACCCAGAAGTGGGTGCAATCTTAGAGCGGGGATGGGCCCAAGGGAACCGTGAGCCTGGGGAACAGCGCTCACTCCAGGGGGCCGGGTGCTCATCTCAGAACTTACTTCTGCTCCCAATGGTATGTTTTCGAGCTCAACAAAGACTTCGAAAGGGGCTCCATTCCAAGCAATGAAAAGACAAATGTTGATGTTTAACGAGGAAAACCCTCAGCTCTCCAGAGTCAGCTGTCCAAAATAGTGCAACGGTAGCATAAGCTGAGGTTTTGTTTTAACTGCTTCTCTTAACCTCTTCTCTTCTTTTCTCCCTTTAGCCACTAAAATGAAGATGAAGATGAAAAGAAGTGGCAAATATACTCCCCTCTTGTAGCACCTTTTCCCCATTCACCTGGAACTTGTTTACCTAGTGTGACAATAAACAGTCCAGATTGTCTAACTCCTGAGAAGGAGCCATGTCACAATCACAGTGATTTGTTTAAAGAATCTTGCCCACTGCATAATTAGCCCATAGGTCACCATCTGTCTCTAAGTCCTCATAAAACTAACCATATGTTGTTTTCATCAATGGCTGAACCAGGGCAACATACACCCCTCCCCAAGAAAAATGCTACAGACCCATTTTTCCTCTGGTGCAGGGGGTTTTGGGGGGGACGCTTACTCCACCTTGCTTACTCCACCTTTACCACGTTTTTTTAATTTAAAAAATTGTTATTTTGTTCTGTTTATGCTTTGTCCATGGCTACCAACCCAAACAACCCCAACAATTTCTAGGAATTTCTGTAAAGGCTCTTCCAGGAGACACGGGGTAAACAGGCTTAGAGCCCCAGAATTTTGGTTCTCTTCTGTGGTTTGACCTGGTCATGTGAAGAGAAACACACACAGGCAGATGCATCTTACAAACAATCCTTCATATCTATTGTCTGCTGCATTGTAGAACTCCGAGTCACCAAATATCAACTTTTCCATCAGAGTAACTCCACTCTAAAGTAGGTAATGACTATAAATGACTTTAAATCATCTGAAGCAGTACAAAATCTGTCATCCAACAGTCTTGACTTATGAGAGAATTCTCAAACTGTTGAATACTGTTCTCTTCATATCCCCCACCAATGACTAAGCAATCATAGTAAGAAGCAGACGTACAAAATGTTCTGGATCTTAGTTTGGTTTAGTTTATTTTTTAAGCAAAATATGAATAAGATTTATCCCCAAAATGTGCCTATGCTTTAAAATTATATGGCAGGGAACACTAAAGCATTTAGATAACTGAAGAACGTCAGAATCTCATGGTAGAAATGGGTCATTAATGCTGTGGGTAAGATGCAGAGAAAACAGTTCTCCATCAACCAGCTTCCACTAGGGCATCACAAGAGTCATCTGATCCATGGTCTACAGAGTCAAGCATAAATTATATTTACAAAACTGGCCACAATTTCAACATTTAAAAAAAGGCCAAGACCTTCCTACAAGGCTAATGATTCCATTTGGCCTAGGAAAGTATTTGTTGAACTGAATTGAATGGTACAAAGATATTTTCACTTTGTAGCTCTCTTGACTCATTAAGCCTTAAGTTAACCCTTGTCACCAAAACAATCAACCTATTCAACCTTTAGAGGTTAGTACATCACATTTCATGGACTTACTGAACCGGAGGTGCACTTCTTTATTTTTTTAAATGTACCAACTGCTAACGACGGGTAGGGTTTCTCCTCAGAGAGCAGAGATTTTGTTAAAGGCTATTTTCCCGTCTGTGTCAAGATCATTTACCTTACACACAAGTAGTAGCATAAGATTAATTCTTAGATTTTTAACGGTTATCCCTCAGAGATCTTCAACATTCTCCCAGAGACCTCCTAATCTTAAGGTATTTCAGGACTAGATCTTTTAACAAACACCATTTCCACTCCAACAGAGCCTTGGTAATGGTTAGCACAGCTGTGGTGGTTCATCAAGTGTCCTATCAAGACTTCTCCCACTCTGCTGAGGGCCATGTCCCAGTGAGTCACAATTAAAAGAAATAGGATCAAACAACAAAGAGACAGAGGTGGCTTCCAGTCCTGGCTCCACCTCATACCTTACTTTCATCTTTCTTGGTTTCATCTTTTCTAAAATGAGAAGGCCACCTCCCAGCCAGGGTAACTATGAACATAATGTGAAAGCATGAAGGGTGCTTAACAAGGGGCCTGACCACCCCCCAAAGGGACACACAACACATGATAACATTATTGAAGAGGTTAGAGATTGTCCAAACCAAAGAAGCCTACTTTATGTCATCCAGTGAAAATGGTCTTTACCCACTTTCCCAATGCATTAAAATCCATCAAAATTTAAAAAAAAATACCATGAAGATTAAAAGCAGAGAATGCGAGGAACCAAGATGGTGGAGTAGAAGGACGTGCTATCATTCCCTCTTGAGAGAACACCAGAATCACAACTAGCTGATGGACAATCATTGACAGGAAGACAGTGGAACTCACCAAAAAAGATACCCCACATCCAAAGACAAAGGAGAAGCCACAATGAAACAGCAGGAGGGGCGAAATCACAGTAAAATCAAATCCCATAACTGCTGGGTGGGTGACTCACAGGCTGGAGAACACTTACACCACAGAAGTCCACCCACTGGAGTGAAGGTTCTGATCCCCACACCAGGCTTCCCAACCTAGGGGTCTGGAAATGGGAGGAGGAATTCCTAGAGAATCAGACTTTGAAGCCTACTGGGAATTGACTGGAGGACTTCGACAGGAGTGGGGGAAACAGAGACTCCACTCTTGGAGGGCACACACAAAGTACTGTGTGCGTCGGGACCCAGGGGAAGGAACAATGACCACAGGGGAGACTGAACCATACCTACCTGCTAGTATTGTAGAGTCTCCTGCAGAGACAGGGGGTGGCTGTGGCTCATCGTGGGGACAAGGACACTGGCAGCAGAAGTTCTGGGAAGTACTCCTTGGCGAGAGCCCTCCCAGAGTCTGTCATTAGCCCCACCAAAGAGCCCAGGTAGGCACCTGTGTTGGGTTGCCCCAGGCCAAACAACCAACAGGGAGGGAACCCAGCCCCACCCATCAACAGTCAAGTGGATTGAAGTTTTTCTGAGCTCTGCCCACCAGAGCAACAGTCAGCTCTACCCACCACCAGTCCCTCCTCTTAGACAGCTTCATCCACCAAAGGGCAGACAGCAGAAGCAAGAAGAACTACAATCCTGCAGCCTGTGGAAGAAAAACCACATTCACAGAAAGACAGACAAAATGAAAAGGCAGAGGACTAGGTACCAGATGAAGGAACAAGACAAAAGCCCAGAGAAACAACTAAATGAAGTGGAGATAGACAACCATCCAGAAAAAGAATTCAGAAAAATGATAGTAAAGATGATCCAGGACCTCAGAAAAAGAATGGAGGCAAAGATTAAGGAGATGCAAGAAATGTTCAATAAAGACCTAGAAGAATTAAAGAACAAACAGATATGAACAATACAAAAACTGAAATGAAAACTACACGAGAAGAAATCAATAGCAGAATAACTGAGGCAGAAGAACGGATAAGTGACCTGGAAGACAGAATGGTGGAATTCACTGCTGCGGAACAGAATAAAGAAAAAAGAATGAAAAGAAATGAAGACAGCCTAAGAGGCCTCTGGGACAACATTAAACACAACAACATTCACATTATAGGGGTCCCAGAAGGAGAAGAGAGAGAGAAAGGATCAGAGAAAATATTTGAAGAGATTATAGTCGAAAACTTCCCAAACATGGTAAAGGAAATAGCCACCCAAGTCCAGGAAGGGTAGTGAGTCCCATACAGGATAAACCCAAGGAGAAACAGGCCGAGACACATACTAATCAAATTGACAAAAATTAAAGACAAAGAAAAATTACTGAAAGCAGCAAGGGAAAAACGAAAAATAACATACAAGGGAACTCCCATAAGGTTAACAGCTGATTTCTCAGCAGAAACTCTACAAGCCAGAAGGGAGTGGCATAATATACATAAAATGACGAAAGGGAAGAACTTACAACCAAGATTACTCTACCCAGCAAGGATCTCATTCAGATTCGATGGAGAAAGCAAAAGCTTTACAGAGAAGCAAAAGCTAAGAGAATTCAGCACCACCAAAACAGCTGTACAACAAATGCTAAAGGAACTTCTCTAAGTGGGAAACGCAAGAGAAGAAAAGGACCTACAAGAACACACCCAAAACAATTAAGAAAATGGTCATAGGAACATACATATCGATAATTACCTTAAACGTGAATGGATTAAATGCTCCAACCAAAAGACACAGGCT
>NW_020185337.1:11202516-11232041 GCF_003031525.2 Neophocaena asiaeorientalis asiaeorientalis | reverse complement strand
AATGAAAACACGACGATCCAAAACCTAAGGGATGCAGCAAAAGCAGTTCTAAGAGGGAAGTTTATAGCTATACAAGCCTACCTCAAGGACCAAGAAAAATCTCAAGTAAACAATCTAAACTTACACCTAAAGGAAGCAGAGAAAGAAGAAAAAACAAAACCCAAAGTTAGCAGAAGAAATCATAAAGATCAGAGCAGAAATAAATGAAATAGAAACAAAGAAAACAATAGCAAAGATAAATAAAACTAAAAGCTGCTTCTTTGAGAAGATAAACAAAATTGATAAACATTAGCCAGACTCATCAAGAAAAAGATGAAACAAAGAAAACAGTAACAAAGATCAATAAAACTGAAAGCTGGTTCTTTGAGAAGAAAAACAAAATTGATATATAATTAGCCAGACTCATCAAGAAAAAGAGTTAGAGGACTCAAATCAATAAAATTAGAAATGAAAAAGGAGAAGGTACAACAGACACCGCAGAAATACAAAGCATGCTAAGAGACTACTACAAGCAACTCTATGCCAACAAAATGGACAACCTGGAAGAAATGGACAAATTCTTAGAAAGGTATAACCTTCCAAGACTGAACCAGGAAGAAATAGAAAATATGAACAGACCAATCAAAAGTAATCAAACTGAAACTGTGACTAAAAATCGTCCAACAAACAAAAGTCCAGGACCAGATGGCTTCATCACCCTGATACCAAAACCAGACAAAGATACTATAAAAAAAGAAAACTACGGACCAATATCACTGATGAATATAGATGCAAAAATCCTCAACAAAATACTAGCAAATAGAATCCAACACCACATTAAAAGGATCACACACCATGATCAAGTGGGATTTACCCCAGGCATGCAAGGATTCTTCAATATACGCAAATGAATCAACGTGGTGAATGAGACAAGGATGTCCACTCTCACCACTATTATTCAACAGTTTTGGAAGTCCTAGCCAAGGCAATGAGAGAAGAAAAAGATAAAAGGAATACAAATTGGAAAAGAAGTAAAACTGTCACTGTTTGTAGATGACATGATACTATACCTAGAGAATCCTAAAAGTTGTGGAACCTAGAAAAACGGTACAGATGAACCGGTTTGCAGGGCAGAAGTTAAGACACAGATGTAGAGAAGAAATGTATGGACACCGAGGGTGGAAAACCGCGGTGGAGTGGGGATGGTGGTGTGATGAATTGGGCGATTGGGACTGACATGTATACACAGACGTGTATAAAACTGATAACTAATAAGAACCTGCAGTATAAAAAAACAAAAAAACCAACTAATACTAAACTTTCTTTAGGTTATTTTTATGGAAATATGTTAATATAAATGTTTCAGACATTAAAAAAAAAAGCAGAGAATGCAGGAGCTGAGAGCAGAGTAGATGCTGGAACACTGAGTGCTGACTGGAGACGGACAAATCAGGGCTCACCAAACTCACACAACTGCAAAGCTTACAAATCGCTTCTTCAAAGAATATCTAGTGACACAGGGGAAAAGCTTACTACATACTGGTACAGTAAAAAAGACAAAGCACAAACTAAAAATAAATATAATTTTATATTTTATAAATTTATAAAAAATATAATTGTATATTTAAAATATATAATATATATAATTATATATTTTATGTGTAATATATAATTTATAATATAATTACATGTGGAAAACCAATACAAACACACACACACACACACACACACACCCTTTCTCTCTCCCTCCCTCCCTCCCTCCCTCTCTCCCTCTCTCTCTCTGTCATATTTATATACAAGTTCGAAGTTTTCCAGAATGATTTGAACACAGAGTATTATCTATAATGGGGGTGGGGGGTGAGTTTGTTTTGAAAGAAGAAAGAGCCCATGCTGTCATTCCCCTTCCCGATGAGACAAAAGAAATGCTAATCTTTGAGATCTAAACTCTTCAATACACGTATGACCTGAGAGTCTGCGAGCCCTCAGAGCATGTTGTTTCCTAGCTCCTTCTACTTATGTCTTCTCTTCCTAGTTAAAAGGTGTCTATGATTACTTACTGAGTGATTTGGGCAGTCAGAGCCATTGGGGTTTATCCCTGGGTTTCTTCAGATTGCAAAGGAGGGTCAGGAATAATATCTGAACTCTTTTACATACCTTAACTAATGAAAAAAAAATCTCCTTAGCATTTAAATTTTTTTCGAAATAATCAGCACTTAAAACAATATTTACACAATATTCTGGGAACTTCTTCTCTTTCATTCAAAACTACAATACCGGGCTTCCCTGGTGGCACAGTGTTTGAGAGTCCGCCTGCCGATGCAGGCGACACGGGTTCGTGCCCCGGTCTGGGAAGATCCCACGTGCCGCGGAGCGGCTGGGACCGTGAGGCATGGCCGCTGAGCCTGCGCGTCTGGAGCCTGTGCTCCGCAACGGGAGAGGCCACAACAGTGAGAGGTCCGCATACCAGAAAAAACAAAAAAAACTACAATACCCTGAATATTGTATCCAATGCCATCTCCTTGAACGAAAAAAAAATGTCATTTTGTTTCTGAAGGTGATCAGCAGGTGATCTTCTCACCTTCTGGATATTCACATTATTTACAAGAGGATTGTTTTAAAAACCAAACAGTATTATTTTTTTCTTTTCCCCTAAATTTATGTGCACATATCCACTTTCCCAATGTTATTAAAACTTCAAACTGTTCAATTAACTCAAAGTCAATCTGTAATGCTAGAAAAGCTATTTAAAGTTGTACTTCCAGGACTTCCCTGGTGTAACAGTGGTTAAGAATCCACCTGCCAATGTAGGGGACACGGGTTCGAGCGCTGGTCCCGGAAGATCCCACATGCCCTGGAGCAACTACGCCTGTGCGCCACAACTACTGAGCCTGAGCTCTAGAGGCCCCGAGCCACAACTACTGAAGCCCGAGTGCCTAGAGCCTGTGCTCCGCAACAAGAGAAGCCACCACAAGGAGAAGCCTGCGCACCGCAACGAAAAGTAGCCCCCGCTCACCACAACTAGAGAAAGCCCGCACACAGCAACGAAGACCCAACGCAGACAAAAATAAAAAATAAATAAATAAAATAAAAAAATAAAGTTGTACTACCAAGTCTATAACATGCACAAAATTTACCTTTTATAAAAAGAGGAAAATAAGTCGTACATCAAATTAGATTATCTGAATATATTATCTTTGATTATCTAGACACTTTGATCCAAAAAGCGTCATGACTGATGATTTTTTTTCTAGCATAAACTTAGCTATTGCTTTTTATTGTCTTTTATCCTGGTATTCAATTGTTTTATATTCTGCTTCACCAAAATCTAAAACTCAATTTCAAAACAATTCATCTTCTGTCATTTTCATATTTCTGTTAACACAGAAGAGAGAATTGGTATCATCCCCACTTACCAAACACAATGCTCATACATTAAACTTCAGTGTTGTGAAGTACCTGGAACACCTCATTCAAAAGTTACTGATGTACTGAATGTAAAATGTTTACTACTCTTAAATTTTCCAAGAGTCTTGCCAACCAGAATCCTTAATCTTTTCTCCCTTGAAACCCCAAGTCCCCTCAACATGTGGTTTCTCCCAGCCCAAAGGTCTCTGCAGGTGTAAATCACACACCTTTTCCTCATAGTATTGCTCCAAAACTGGCCTTCAGCGCATTACGTGATCATGACCTACCTTTATACAAGTGATGTGACTTGCCAAAATCTTTCTTAAACTGTGTTATGGCCTCGGGGGTCTGTTAACTTGGGACCTGTGCCATACCCACTTAAATGCTATTTATCACATCTGACAGGAGTATCAGAATGACAGACAGAAGCTATGAGGAAGCTCTAAGGAAAACAGAAATGCCCAGGAGAAAGAAGCTATGTCGCCTGGCCTTTAGGAGCCTGACAGTTTCAACTCAAATCCAGTTCTTCTATTTACTGGCTGTGTCAACTTGGAGTGACTTCGTCACTTTGAGAGTCTGTTCTCACAGCTAGAAATGGAGGTACTCATGGTGCTAATTCTTAGAGTGTCTGAGATGATTTTTAAAAAGATAAACAAAGGAGGTAATGAGGTAAAGCCCTCAGAACAATGCCTGGCCCCTGGTAAACAATAAATACTAGCTTTTTCAGAGACCTGTTTACCAACTCAGGAGCTAAGGATGCCCCGAGATTCAAGATCATTAATTACACCTTTTCGAGGAGCTGGGTGTATCACATCAGATCACAAGTTTCAACACACATCCTGGTTTTGGGCACTTATTAATTCCAGATAGTCCATTAGAAAATGAAATGTATTTTAGGAAAGAAATGCAAACAGCTCTGCAGTGTTAATCAATTATGCAAAGCTGTGTGGTCAGAGGAGGCAGCCCTAAGTCTCACTGAACCTCCCCCTGAGACATGAACTTGGAACATGAGCTGAAAACCCCACCCCCTTTATCCCTGCGGAGCCAACCCTGCAAAGGAAGCTCATCACAGTCCCCCCAAACGCTTAAAGAGAAAATAATCCTGAAATTATATTCAGTTTATCTACTCAAAATTGAATTCCTCTCTTTGCTCTTTCCCAAATTATAACCCCTAGACTTTTTTCCTTCTTTCCACCAGTATTTATTAGCACTCATTATATGTCAAACCCTGTGCTGGGCTTTGGGGATAGGATGCAAACAAAACAGCCACAATCCCTTCACTTTTTTTTTTTTTTTTTGCAGTAGGCGGGCCTCTCACTGTTGTGGCCTGTCCTGTTGCGGAGCACAGGCTCCGGACGCGCAGGCCCAGCGGCCATGGCTCACGGGCCTAGCCGCTCTGCGGCATGTGGGATCTTCCCGGACCAGGGCACGAACCCGCGTCCCCTGCATTGGCAGGTGGACTCTCAACCACTGCGCCACCAGGGAAGCCCTCCCTTCCCTGTTTTGAAAGCTGAGAAGAATTTTCCCCTTTAGAAAATCCATACCCACTAGATTTAAGTTTTTAAAAATTCACTTCAGAGTAATGTGAAGTTATGTGGAATAGATAGGACTGCTGGGCTATTGGGTGAAACAAGCATTGACAAAAGGGTCCTCATGGCATACAAAACTATACATCCCAAACTATACGTCCACACATACCTGAACATTCGTCTTCAATCTTCCCTTTGAGGAAGGGAATGTTCCCTTTGTTAGGGACCCACCCAACCATGGAAGATATTTGTTTCTGCTACCATTTTCTCAGGTGGACCGTGCCGCCTCTCTCCTTCCAGATTTGTTACAAGCTCTCACCTCCTCCCCCAGTCCTCCTCAGGAATCCTTTCCTCTCATCCAAATATAGCACTTCCTTAAGGCACACCTCCCCCCCACACACACACCAGCTGAAAGCTTCTAAGGGGTAAGGATGTCTATTTTTTCACCTCTGTATGCCCCATAACATGGACCACATTGTCCTGTGTTCTTTCATACATAAATATATATCCCTGATATGGTATGAATGTCAAGACAATGAGTGGATGTGCTGAGGTGGGGGGCAGCTTTCCTTCTCATAAAGTGGCTGAAGCAGAACAGCTGCCTCCCCAGGTCCCCAGAAAGGGCACCATCAACTGCCACAGGACATCTACAATGGTACTGCTTTCCCAGGGAGCCGAAGCTGGCTCTGGTCGCTCTGTGCTCCTGGCTTCATCTTGACATTCTCCAGCAACCTCTTCCCATGTCAGAACCTCCATAAACCCAACTGCAAAGTGGGTAGGGGGAGGGATAAATTGGGAGATTGGGATTGACATATACACACTACTATATATAAACTAGATAACTAATAAGAACCTATTGTATAGCCCAGGGGACTCTTCTCAATACTCTGTAATGACCTATATGGGAAAAGAATCTAAGAAAGAGTGGATATATGTATATGTATATGTATAACTGATTCACTTTGCTGTACAGCAGAAACTAACAACATTTTAAATCAACTATACTCCAATAAAAATTAAAAGAAAAAAACAATTGGAGGAAGAAAATAAATTCTCAACCTGACAAACCTATACCAAGTGCAGCATTTCACACATGAACCAGGAGCAAGTTAAATCTCTGGAGTCCCAAACCAAAGAGCAACCTGAGAAAGAGTTAACACCAATCTATGCAACTGTGCACAAAAAGGATCCATGGTTCTGTTTTTTAAAGAGAGGGAGAGAGAGAAGTAAATGAATGTTTAACCGAAAGCGAGAGCTCCATTTTCTGTTAAATTTGATTATTTTTTAACCACATCTTTGAAATAACATTGTTGTTAGTTTTCCCACTAAAATTCTAAGATAACAAGGAGGACAAGAAAAATGCATTACAAGAACATACTTCAACATTAAGGCTTCCACACACAGCTATCGCTCCCCATTACCAATCTTGCTTTTCAAGAGTTCTAATCCTAGCTATTTTATGCAGCATCAGGATGGCATTTCGGCTTATCTATATAAAGCAAAAGCTCCCAAGGTTGTGTTTATTCGAGTCAGATCTTCATAAAAAACGTGAAAGGCAGGACGTTTAAAAAAAAAAAAACAAATAATTTAGTTGTAATTATTATGTGAAATTTTATGTAAGAATTTATGTAAAATTGTTCATACATTTGTATTTAGGTGCCAGGTAAAGATATTTTTTAAAACACCATAAATCCAAAGGGATGATTAAATCATCCTTTAAAAGAATTTATATGTATATATGATAACTGGCTAGGATATCTGCTTTGTGACATTTTAACAGTACACAACAGCATTTTTTTCCATTACTGGTTCCCTCCAGGTTTTCGTCTAGGAAAAAAAAAATTCATATCTATTTTCCCAGAGGAAAATAGGAAACAACTGGAAAAAAAATTGGAAAAAATTTTTCATTATCCTTTTTAAGAAAAATAAGCTCTTGCCCATCACGATTGTAAACATACATGTCTAGATGTAGGTTTTACACGCAGAAATCGCTGAGAAATATTACAGGTAGTGACCGCCCACTATGACCAGGCTAGTGCAGATGGGGGCTGAGGAGGCTGACTAGACAGACAAGCCCATCTGACCCAACAGAACAGTCCATGGGGGGCTTCCCTGGTGGCACAATGATTGAGTCCGCCTGCCGATGCAGGGGACACGGGTTCGTGCCCCGGTCCGGGAAGATCCCACATGCCGCGGAGCGGCTGGGCCCGTGAGCCATGGCCGCTGAGCCTGCGCGTCCGGAGCCTGTGCTCCGCAACGGGAGAGGCCACAACAGTGAGAGGCCCGCGTACCGCCAAAAAACAACAACAACAAAAAAAAACAGTCCACGTAAGCATCACCTGGCTGAACTGCTTGGGTCCAGTGAGGTTGAGCTGTCCAGCTGACCTCCTTGACTCTGAGGCCAACTGTGGAAAGATTTTTGAGGGTAAAACTACTCCGGGCTCAGACTTCCAGGGTAGACGAGAAGCCCCACCTGTACCTGCTCCAACCTTGCTGCACAGACCAGTGGGGGACAGCACGACAACCAACATGGAGAAGGCTGCTCTCAGCAGTGCCAAAGAAAGGAGGAGTGCAGACACCTGAACATCAAGACGATCGCCAAAAAGGCCGAGATGAACAACACAGCGGGGAGGAAGGGTAAAAAATTAAAAGAAAGCTAAAACTAATGTCTGATTCATCTGTGAACAAGTTATTTGATTTTAAAGCCAAACCACAGAATTTTTAATAATTTAATACGAAAGCCTATTTTTCAGTTCAAAAATGAGAATCCTGCCACTGAAGAATATTTACCATGCTTTGCTGTATACCTGAAACTAATACAACATGGTAATCAATTATCCTTCAATTAAAAAAATAATAATCTATTAAAAAATCAACTCTTTTACTCAACATTGCTAATTATTAGAGAAATGTAAATCAAAACTACAATGCAGTATCACCTCACATTAATCAGAATAGCCATCTTCAAAAAGTCTACAAATAATATGGGACGTCCCTGGTGGTCCAGTGGTTAAGACTCCAAGCTTCCACTGTAGGGGGCATGGGTTCGATCCCTGGTTGGGGAACTATATCCCTCATGCTGTGCAGTGTGGCCAAAAAAAAAAAAAAAGTCCACAAATAATAAATTCTGGAGAGGGTGTGGAGAAAAAGAAACTCTCCTACACTGTTGGTGGGAACGCAAACCTTCATACTATTCTCTGTGATGTACAGCCATCACAGAGAACAGTATGAAGGTTCCTTAGAAAACTAAAAACAGAGTTACCACATGATCCTGCAATCCCACTCCTGGGCATAGATCTGGAGAAAACTATAATTTGAAAAAATACATACACCTCAATGTTCATTGCAGCACTATTTACAATAGCCAAGACATGGAAGGAACCCAAGTGTCCATGGACAGATGAATGGATAAAGAAGACATGAGATATATAAAGAAATATATAGATACACACATACATATATACGTACACATACAATGGAATATTACTCAGCCATAAAAAATGAAATAATGTCATTTTCAGCAACATGGATGGACCTAGAGATTATCATACTAAATGAAGTAAGTCAAAGACAGATATATGATATCGCTTATCTGCGGAATCTAAAAAAAATGATACAAATGAACTTATGTACAAAACAGAAATAGACCCACAGACATAGAAAACAAACTTACAGTTACCAAAGGGGAAAGGAGGGGGCAGGGAGGGATAAATTAGGAGTTTGGGATTAACATATACACACTACTATCTAAAACAGATAACCACCAAGGACCTACTGTATAACACAGAGAACTATACTCGATATTTTGTAATAACCTATAAGGAAAAAGAATCTGAAAAAGAATATACACACATATATATACACACACATATATCTATGTGTGTATAATTGAATAACTTTGCTGTACACCTGAAACTAACACAACATTGTAAATCAACTATACTTCAATTTAAAAAAATATTTTAAAAAAATATTTACCATGTCGGCCAGGTGGAGACAAGTATAGAAAGAACTTCTGCTGCTTGCACAGGGGCTGTGAGGGAAGGGCAAGGTTCACCTAATCTGGTTCCTAGAGTTTTTTCCAACTGCACTTATTTCTGTGGAAAACAAGAAATTCCAGCTAGATCTCCACTTTCTCCTCTCTACTGCTTCTTCTTCTTCTCAAATACCTTTCGTTTGGGTCCAAGTTAATGATCTCAATGTGAAGCACAGGCTGACCACGAGAAACTCCAGAGCCAATTAAAGGGGCAAGAAAAATTAACTGGAACAATTTGTTGGCCCTGAGAGGCCCACCCTGCTCTGACAGAAAACCGAGGAACTGAGAACTCGCTTAGGGGAACTCCTCCTGATTTTCTAAGATTTGTGTAGATGAGATAATGACCCTAAAGATAGTTTAATAACAAAATAACAAAAACATGTAAATTACAGAGATGAGAAAACCTCTGAGAAAATAGCAAAGGCCCAGTTGAGGGCTGGTGGCCTGGCTGGATCATTCTTGCTGATCCAGCAAGAATTCATTCACCCCAGGACTCCATCATTTCTAATACGTTTTACCTGTCTAACCCAGCTGATTATCACTAGCAGACAGGAAAAGGTATACAGTAATTAGAGTCAGGAAAGCCTAAAATCACCCTCAGGAAATTCCATGTCTCAGCACTTTCTAAACTCCCCTGACTTCTAGACAGCTCAGTCCTTCTTTTCTCCTTGTTCTTTTATCTCAATCTTTACCGCTAATCCCCCTGTAGGGTATTAATTACTCTGTCACAATTACATTACTCCACAAACAAGGACAACACAAGGAAGTCCAACATGGATTAACTTTGTATTTATTGCATTAACTTAATATACTGTAATTGTATCATTAGTGCATATTTTGTTGGACATTGAAAAGAAAAATATAATTCTTTCCCTTTGCCTTCAGCTCCACTGGCTTTCTGATTTTTTTAAAGCACTAAAAATATTTCAAAGTAACCTGTGCAGCCAGTAAATCTGCCCATAAATGTGATTTTTGCCTAAGAGACCTGCTGTATGAAACCTAATTATACTATTTTTCACAAGACTGGTTAGCAGTTGAGGTCACTTAGGGACCCAGTAGGGAAAAACTCAGATGCTGACCAGGATGACTCAGACGCCTTGAATGATGACCACTAAAATCTGGTTCAAATTGTGATGCTATCTAGGACCAAATTCATGCAAACCAGCAAGGAAAATAAATGCACACTACATATGCACTAACAAAGGAAATGAGATGGAAAAGGGTGCACGAGAGACTGGTTTGCAGTTCTGATAGTAAAGTGCAGGAAGGCATCCACCACACAGATCTGAAGAGAAGCCTCACCGACCAAGAAATCTCACCATGATCAAAACTAAATCACAACTGAAAATCACAAGTCTTAGAGCAAACGATTCTGCAGAACAATTTGTTTTTAGGAGTTCCTCAAGCTCCTTGTAAAATAAAGTCCAAAATACCTTTCCATTAGCTTGTTTTCCACATCACTAAAGTTTAAATATGAATTCACACTATGTTTACTGGTGCCTCCCCAGCACTAATCCCACTACATTGTAATCACACATCCCCTACAAACTCTCTAAAGACAGGGATTATGTTGACTTTATTGTATCAAAGCATGAGTCCCTAGAATGAAGAAAAGTGTGCGTGGTAGCATGGTATACCCACTGAAGAGGTAAAAATAACTACCGTTAATTATGAACTCCCTATGTGAGAAGAAAGCAAAACACACTCCTTGGGACCATACAGAAAGAGGGGGCGGACCTACTTCCATCTAGAGCACAGAAAGTTGTATTTATCCAGAACTCGCCAGCTCCCTGTTGACTGAAATAACTTCAGGCAAAGTGGACTGGAAGTCAAAGCTATGGATGTGATTCCTTTCATGCCTACTTCATTTTACCAGTGTGGTCTTAGATTTTCACTTCTATTCTTGACACGGCAGTGTCATTTTCCTTCAGTCTGTTTCCCCTTTAGGGTCCACAGGGATCCCATTTTAATGATTAAAAGGAGGGAAAAAATTAGCCCCATGGTCCTGACAAACTTCCAACTTATTAAGAGAGTTGGGAGGGCTTCCCGGGTGGCGCAGTGGTTGAGAATCTGCCTGCTAATGCAGGGGACACGGGTTCGAGCCCTGGTCTGGGAAGATCCCACATGCCGCAGAGCAACTGGGCCCATGAGCCACAGCTACTGAGCCTGCGCGTCTGGAGCCTGTGCTCCACAACAGGAGAGGCCGCGACAGTGAGAGGCCCGCGCACCGCGATGAAGAGTGGCCCCTGCTCGCCGCAACCAGAGAAAGCCCTCGCACAGAAACGAAGACCCAACGCAGCCAAATAAATAAATAAAACGAATTTATATTAAAAAGAGAGCGAGAGAGAGAGAGTTGGGAGTGTTTGTTGTACGAAGGCAAGAGCTGGTGGGCTTGGACAGCAGAGCGCCCCGGATTAAACACCTGCTCCACCACGTAGCCCCAGGACCCTATCCATGTTGCTGATGCTGACAGCATCAGCGTCCTTACCAGCAATACAGGAATATGCGACCAGTTCACCCTCACAGGGTTGTTAAGAGAAATAAGTGGGAGAATATATATATAAAGTGCCTAGTATGGAGCCTGGATCATGGCAGGTGTCACAGTAAATGGTACTGAACGTTGCCTCTATTCATTGCTTCCCCGTCCCTGTTCCCATCTCTGTGGTATTTACACTCATACATCCTTGGGAACTCTGCCATACTTGGCCCTGGTTCCTCCTACCTCTACCTTCCAATCTCAAATAACCCCCTCAGCCCAGAGGCCATGGGACCCCATATACCCTGTGGCACCAGATCTTGTTTTGAGGAAAATGAGTGGTGAGACCTTACAAAGAAAGACCTTCTGAATAATTCTCAGTATCACAAAGATGCTTGAACCACTGCCATCTTTTTAAAAGTTACTCAGTCCCTCACATTAAATGTGAGCAGTCAAAACAAAACGCTCATCTCTTTTTAAAACTGTCCAGTTACTGGACAAGCATATGCCTCCGTATTATTGAAGCCAGAGACTATGTATAATACTCGACGCTGCTTCCCAAGCACCTCCATGGTATGTAGCACTTCACATCAATACAAGCTGAACACCTGTTGAATGCATAAATAACCAGCAGGTAAGAAAACATTTATGAATGAGGAACGAATATACGAAAGATGTTATACTCGGCTCCTACTCTTACCTGCAGACCTCCCAGTTCACAATCAAAGACCAGAATCCTGTGTCCTACCAAAAAAAACATTTCCTAGCTAAAAGTCTCTCTCTTTTTTTTTTTTTTTTTGGTACGCGGGCCTCTCACTGCTGTGGCCTCTCCCGTTGCGGAGCACAGGCTCCGGACACGCAGGCTCAGCGGCCGTGGCTCACGGGCCCAGCCGCTCCACGGCATGTGGGATCTTCCCGGACCGGGGCACGAACCCGTGTCCCCTGCATCGGCAGGCGGACTCTCAACCACTGCGCCACCAAGGGAAGCCCTTAAAAGTCTCTTTTTAAAGATTCTGTGATTGCCTCGGGCTAACTTGTCCGTATTCAAGTTTTCAAGAGAAAAAGCCTAAGGGACATCTTGTCTCCTCAAACTACGGCCATGGCAAAGCGTGGTCAACGGGACTTCAGGGGAGACCGAGTTACCAAGAGAACCAAATGTGCCTTGAATGGCAAGGCACACTTTTGACAATTCATCCTCAGAGCACCCGTGGTCCCAGACTCGATCTAATTCCGTCTACTAACAACAAATACCAACAGGAAGAGATTTAAAATTTGAGGACACAGTCCCTCCTCCTTCCCAAGTTCCCCAAGTTGACTGGTGGCTGGCTTCATTCAAGACAAGAGCGTTCTTCGCACACTTCCTTCACACAACTTTACCTCGGACAGAACTCAGAGCAAGTGTTTTAACAGGTCAGGACTGACGTGGAAAGAGCCGTACACGTGGAGTCAAGAAGTCTGAGGTATAATCCGGACTCTGCCCCAAGCAGAGGTGTGCCATGGGTGCTCTCCTCACCTGGGTGCTGAGACCACAGCAGAGTGTGAAGGCTCCCTGCTGCGCCATGACATGCAGCCTACATATTCAGCTGGGAAAATGGGCCAGTTTTGCTCTCTGGCTGCTGACTGAATCCTATTTTTAAATCTTGCTTCTCAGTCTCCTGAAAAAGTTGGCCTGAGAAAATAAGATGCCATGAACCAATGTGGAAGAACAGTGCTATTAAACAAAGCAGTGAGAGGCGAGACTCCCTAATGGTCGGTTTGGAATGCAGTGTCAATTGGTAGCTGCTCTTCCTATGCCAGGGCTGCCAAAGGCACTGGAAGGTTCTTCTTAAAAGCAGTCTCACGTGATCAGACGCCACAGTCTGACTTTCTTTTGAAACCTAGGTAAACTGCCTGCAATTAACTTAAAAGTAGTCTGGAAATATTACCAGAAGAATACACCTCTCTCACTTTTTCTCCTTCCTCTCCCTCCTCTATTAACCACTGAAGACACTCTGGAAAAATCCAACCTTTCCCCATTAACTTCCTTCTCAGCGCGCAGAAGCCATACGGAAGGTCTGCAGCATGCCTCGCACAATTCCTGAGCCAGGGCATTGTCTCCAAGGTAACAAGTAAGGAAAAAAGACAGAGATAGGTCTAGCACATTTAACTTGCAGATGAACTAGGTCCCTCAGTAGTATTTCACTAACAGGCAAGAAGATAGATTAAAGCCTTCTATATTCTGTCTTCTCCATTTATAGGAGGAAGAATTTATTTGAGGCATTTACCACAGACACAGTGATTCTTCTCTGGCAACGTTGTTTCCAAAACACAAAACTCCAAAGAGAGTTTGTTATAGTTAATCAAGTGAAAAGGAGCTTCTGTGGAGAAAGGCTAAATGGAAAAAGGAACGGGGGTCCCGGAGCAATGCATCTAATTCTAGACACTTGTTTCTGCAGTTTGCTTACAGATAACAAACAATGGCACAGCACACGCATCCTCGCCGACTCTCCACGCAACAGGCGGCCAGAACCCCGATCTTCCCACCAAACCAGTGGCGTTCACAAGAGACTCACAGCTCCCCAGCTGGAGGGGTGACTGGCTTCCAAATGGGAAAGGGAAGCCAAGGAGGTGGCGCTGTGCCCTGCGCCCGGACAAAGGCGGGGAGCTGAATGCGCTGGCAGTTGGGAGGCAGAGGGGGGCCCAAAGCCAAGGGCGAGGGGCCGAGCGGGAGCTGCTTTTCCTTTGATGGATATCCTCCGATGGCCAGCCTGCAGCGCTGCCATCACACACGCCAACGGCTGCTTCCCAGCCCTCCTTCAAGAAGAATGAAAGAAGCCACAGAAAGGGGGGGATTGGGCACGATGGGTCAATTCACAATACTGCAGTAACAAAAACAAATAGATGCTCTGGAGAGACGGGGGCAGAGATGATGAAGAAACATGTGTGTGTACCAATTAGAGGGCCCTGCTTCACACAGGCAGGGCCGGGCTCCCCACAGCGACAGGACCCTGAAGCACTGGGACACCATTTCTAGTGTTCTTAGTTGCAAACAAAGACCCATTGTGTTTTCCCGGGCAGCCATGCTGCCAATTTGCCTCACACCTTCCAAAGAGGCCTAATTATTAGTCTCTTCCTCGGCTATCTGTCTTTTTCTCAGCTTCGTGAAAAGTAAGCATATTTCACTACTCTAAAGGCGGTGGGGCAGGGGTCGGGGAGACACGGTCATCTCAGGAAGAGGAACGCCTTCCGTCCAGACCTCAGTGAAGCGAGGCGCTCACGCCATCTCCACAGAGACCAGGGCGCTTGGACCCTGGTCCCCGAGGCCCAGCCATTTCCAACTTTTCTAATAATAATCAGCCCCGTTGGCATTTCCCTGAAGGCATTCCCCACACTTTCCACCCTGTCCTTTTACTTGGAGTTCTTAAGTGAAACCCATGGCCGGCCATCCCCCGGCCGAGCGCAGGCCTGTACGGTCTATTCTGCAAACTGGATATTCTGTGTCTCGCTTTTGAAAGTCCTTTCATTTTCCTGTTTTGTAAAAAAAGTGGTCGAAAGTTGAAAAGGAATTAGCTTCACCATATCCTGCAGGACGAAAAACTAAAACAGAAAGTCATTAGGCTTCCAAGACATCACTGAGTCTTTTAAATGAGCCAACTGTGCCAGTAGTCACATGAATGCGGTGACCGGTAACGGAGCCCGCAGAGGATTACAAAATTTGTTTCTGCCATGTGTCTCACTAAGTAAAGAAAGGGCAGTGCCGGGTGCTGACTTAAAAAATATATAATTTTTTTAATCAACTCTGTTCCTGAGTCTGTCACTTCTGAAAAAATAAATTTTTAAATTACCATTGCCCATTTTAAAAAAATCTCTTTTCTCTTCCCAGAGGTCTTTCAACTTATTCTTCACTATTTGTAAAACTCTTCCAGTTTTCCCATTATTCCCAATGCTTGGAAATAAAGGACACAGATGATAGGATTAAACAACAGAAAAAGAAAGCCAAACAAAATTCAGTTATGATGTTCATAGAGATGAGTTTGCCCTACAGCATATCGATCTGTCCTAAAAGAGCCTCACCAAAGGGAAGTTTAAGCTTCACAATTATTTGTGTGCTCTCAGAAGTCTTCAAATATTGTTTCTCCAATGTGAGCATTGAAATAATGTCATTGAATTTACATTTAATAACATCTTACATTTGTAGAGTGCTTTGATTTTTAAGGTGTCTTCATTTATCATGTATCATTATAAATGTCACATTTATTTTTTGATAAAAACCCTAGAAGGTTGGCAGGAAAGTAAGCTACTACTATCACCTTCTACAGATGGGAAAAGTGAGGCCCAGAACAGGTAAGAGGCCTAGAAAACGATACACAGCTAGAAGGTGACTCAACTTCACACCCTTGACCCCTAATCCAGAGCTCGTTCTGCAACAACTCCTCCACCACCACCAGCAATGCTCTCTAGGTGGGGAGAAATCACCCTGGACTGGTCCATGCTGGAAACAAGACACACCTTACCTTTAACACCGGCCAACTGCGGGCCACCACATTGTGAATTCCTGCACACTGATCGGAAAATTAGGGTGGGCATATATTTGCATTATAATATTTCTTAAGGGTCAACTAATCCCCCAGAACTAAAACCAATCCTGGCCTGGAATCACCACAGAAGCCCCCGGCCCCATCCCCATCCAAGTGCGTGTTTCACAGACTGATCGCTGGCCTTAGAGAAGAGGCCGGAAATACTCCCAGGGCTTTCGCTTGAGACCTCTGATGATGGTGCTAACAGACAAAGAAAGAGAGCAGGCGATTATCAAAGAATTTAATTCTCTAGAAACACGAATTTCGAGTAATTGATGAGAGGGTGAGAGGCGCCTTTCTTTCCTCCGTAGCAGGATTTCTTTATATTAGCTGGATAATCGCTTCCATTCTCCAATTGCCTAGACCCACAACTAGGGACTGGCACGCCATCCACGTGCGGACTGCCAGAATTAGACTCAGAACAGAAACACCCATGATGGATTTAATAATTAAGTTTTTTACAAATACTTTGCCCTGGCACAAAAATATTCATTACCTTGTGTTAAGTGTGTTTTCTCTGACCAAACTGTAAAATGTTGGAGCAAAATACACTGAATCTCTATCTGGCGTTGCAGTGTCAGTAGAAGCATATCAAGAAAATGTTGCCATGGAAGGCGAGGTTTTCCTCCCTCTTTTTCTTTTAAGAATCTGAGTTACTTCATTAGCACATCAAGCTCCATTTACACAGTCGCACCTCCTCTCTCCCGCACTGCAGTCACAAGTAACGAGCCTCCAACGATCGGATTTATTCTCCGCATCCCAGCCTGCTGTCTGCAATTCCAGTCACATCGCTGCATATCGCGAAGGCAAAGTACACAACACAAGCCAGGAAATGAAGGTGCACCACCTCCATTTCCAAAGGTACTACGTATTAACAAACATTTAGCACGTGGTCTAAAACTCTTCTCACTTCATTCTCATCATTCAAGCATTTTATAAAATGAGTATGGTGCTACCGGACATATAGTTGTATGTATGTAACAGGGACCAGAGTCAGAAAGAGCTACTCAACAAAGAAAGGAAAGAGACTCAGGTTTACCAATTGCCTACTGTGTGCCAGGCACAACACCAAGCACTGTCTCTTCTTGCATCTCATTTTCCAGAAAACTCTGTGAAGTTGATATCCCCGTTTTACAGATGAGGAAACTGAGGCTCAAAAGATGAATTAATTTGTCCAGAGTTACAGTGCTGGCCAGTGTCATGATTTGAACATGGGTCAAACTCCAGGTCTAGTGCAGTTTCTACTCACTTCCTAAACCAGGCTGAGGTGGTTTAACCTAGCGACCAGCATGAACAAAGACTGGAGTTGATCTTGAAGAAGCTGAGAACTGCCTGTGATCTAATCTGCTTCTATGAGGGTAGGATAACTCTGGGCCATAAACAGTCTGGCAATACAGTTGGACTTGGTCTTGGAGGCCAAAGTATTATCTAAATGAACTGACCTCATCCCCTTGAAAATTCAACAACCTGTCCTAACCACCTCAACTCATGTTTTCCATGCCAAACATACAAGATACTGACTTCTTCTGACATGTGCCTTTAATTTGGGGTTCATCAAATTTAGGTTTACCTTGACAAGGTAACAGCTATGAAATTTTGAGGTCTTAAAATAACTGACTCTCCAAATAACCAGCCATCAATGCAGGAAACAGAGAAGGCAGGAAGGAACACACATTTTGGGAAATTCAGTAAACCTCAAATATCTGTGTGTGGATCAGGTAGGAAATCAACTTCCCTTGTTTTTTGCCGTCAGTGATAGCTCATTAGAGACCAGCATCTCTGCCCTGCCAAGCTTCTCCTGTATTTTGCGTTTTCTATTCATTTCAGGTGTACGAGAGATGGTCTGTTTTTCTGAGTTCAAAGGCAGGAGCAACAGGAACTGAAGAGTTACTTAACATAAAAGAATCAGGACAAGAGGAAGATGTGCCAGCAAATGATCCTGTCCTGTTGTTATTTATACTCCTTAAACAATAGAAGTGTAAAATTTGCCAAAGACCTACAGGAAAATCCTGTTAAAACATACACTTTAAAAAGTCTCCAAAAGCTTTCTGAAAATAGCACATAATCCAGAAAGCTATTTAGAAAGAATCAAAATGGACCAACAATATAAAGTGCAGATAATCCCCAATTTCATACAGATGATAATCTAAAAAGTCATTTTTAAATGGACTTTTTGACTTGGAAAGTAACGTGTCTATACAGCAAGGTAATAAGGAGTAGTAATATTTACCAAAAAAAAACCCAACAAAACCAAAAAACCCCACGAATGTCTTCACTTTTTAACAGAAACTTTTAAAAACGCAACTCTGAGGTATATATATTTAGAACACACTCATTCAGGATGCACAGAGTAAAGGGTGTTCTGACAATTATATATACCATGTAGTCATTCCACATCAAGATATAGAACATTTCCACCACCCCAAAAAATTCCTTTGTTAATTCTGCCATTCCAAGCCCCAGGCAACAATTGATCTGCTTTCTATAAATACGGACTGCTTTTGCCTCTTCCAGAACTTCATATAAACGGATTCATGTAGTATGTATTCCTTTGTGCCTCACTGCTTTGACTAGGCACACAACATTTCTGAGACTCAGGCATGCCACTGTCTATACCCATAGTTCAGTCCCTTTTTTTGCTGAGCCGGATTCTGTTGTACGGATATACCACAATTTGTTTCACTGGGTGATGATACTTGGGTTGTTTCCAGTTTTGAGCTATTATGAATAATGCTGCTATGAATATTCACACACAAGTCTTTTTGTGGACACACGTTTTAATGACTTTGGAAACTCTAAATGGTTTTCCAACATGACTGTACCATTTTACATTGCAATTAATGGTAAAGTTTAAAAGCTGACCCACAAATGTCTTTTCAATCTGCTCTGTACCTGATACTATCCTAGTTTCTTTTTTTAAAAAAGGCTTGCAGTATAAGAGAGTTGTTGAGAAGAAATTCCTTCCTATTTTTCTATTGGCAAAACTAGAAGCATTTTGCCCCTTTCAAAATAAGATTTTTTTTTGACAAAGCGCCATTTATGCACTTCTCCCTCACTCCTCCTTCCCCATAGACGCCTTAGTGCTCACAGCCCTTATACTAACCTTACTCTAAATTCCTGATGAAGCTACAGAACTGGCCCAGCTCACTTCCAAAGTGTTCCATTTTCCAAAGCTACATTCCTCCCCTTGCCTTCCTGTCCCATTACAAATCAAAACTTCTGCTCCTCTGTTTAACTGCTTGCGTTTAGGAATTAGGAAGGCAATCTCATTAAACGGACCTTTGCAAGAAGGACTGGTTAAATGAAGATGTTCAAAAAAAGATTAGAGATGGCTGCCTATAATTCTACAATACTGCTCTTATTCCAAATGAGTCCCTAACAGCAGTGCAATAAAGTAGAGTGAAATAATGAAAGGTGGGTGTACAAGTTAAGGCAGGAGAAGATATATTTTATCATTTTAGGATAGAAAGTTCACTGTGCTTATAAACTAGACCTGCCTAGTGATATTCGGTCCCCCAAAACTATTTCTGGTTTTCACCATTTCTTTCCTTCCTCTGTACCTCTGAACTCACAAATTCTCAAAAAGTCTCAGATTCTTTTTACGCTAAACCCGTAGTAACAGCAAGCATGATGGTGGCAAGGGGATGTCATTTGTAAACTGGATGCTGCCATCTATACTAGAATAAGATCTTGAACAATCATATTACCTACTAGTTCCTTTAGCCTTCATCCTACCAGGTACTTTGCTATATGGCATTCTTGCAACAAATACACACATACCTTGTTGAAGAATCCCCCAGCCACATCATTAACATCACATGTTTTCATGACGTTCTGAAAGGACATTTGCCATGGGCCTATTGTAAAGGATCAGATTTCAGAAACTCAAGCCTGAAAGCAATTTTACTATCAAAACAAGTCTGTTATCAATAGATGGCAAGCCTGAAACCGTTCTTAGGTAGCCAGCTCGGCACTAGGGCATGGAAGAAAAACCCAGTGCCTTTGATACACCCATGCCACTGTGGTTTTTTTGTCTTCTCCTATCTCAACTCTCGTGAATAAAGTTACCCACAGAGCTTAGATGGACAGCCAGGAAATGGATAAACCACTTCTGCAACCGTCTTATGCAACCGTCTTAGAGGTCTAGTGGAGCAAACACCTTCAAGTGGATGAGAACCCTTTCAATTAAATAGTGTAAAGTGAATGTACCACACAAGGGTCCAGTTTAATGCAGCAGGCTGATTCTGCGGCAGGTTACAGACACAGCTCTCCTTCACGATGGCAACGAGAATCGGTGCTCGGTGCCGCACTGGCTCCTTAGCATTTCTTATCTCCCTCCCCTACTACTTGCTCTGGAGTCTGAAGCCAGCTCCAGCCAGTAGAGAACAGAAAAGCCACAAAACCCCTCCAATCACTTCCAAGTTGTGCAGACACTAAGGCAGCCCAATCCTTATAGGCACTTGAGAAACAATTACTTTCTTGAATTTGGGGAATTATTTGGCCGTTCTGAACTACCACTCAGTTCGCCTGCCATTTCCTCTTCCCGGTCTGACGCTTCCTTAGCCTTTGGAGCTGTATGAAAATAGCGTGAGCCAGGATGAAAAGAGAGAGGATGTTAGCACCCTCAATCATCTAGCATCGCGCGAGCTCTGGGTGCTCTGTGATTTCGGGATGCTGCAGCACCAGGTCAGCTCATTACCATCACTCCAAGAAACGAGGCCAAAACAGTTCACATAATCACTCTCCCTATCACCAACCACCCGAACTTCAAGTATGTTCTCTTCTTAAATCTAAACCAAAACAGTTATTTTAGTCAATTCCTGGGCTTCGTGAAGATTTCTTTCCACAAAAATGAGTGTTTTGTAATGCTAAGCAGATTCTCACACTGGAAAATCATTCTAACATCTCCTCATCAAAATGACAGAGTCACTGCATCCTTGACACTATGCTGTCCCAGAACTGAAGAGCTGAGATGAATCAGCAGTGAATCAACTTATAAAACAGCTAACATGACATCAGACGTATTAGTAGGAAGAAAGCATGTAAGCACTAGGAAGCCATCGCCCTACCATACCACATGCCGTCTGAGGTTCCAACTTGCAAGATACTGGGACAAGCCCCGGAGGCTTATTACATTTAGAGAAAGATGTGTTCCCAAATGTGTAAAAAAGTTTACAACGGGGCTTCCCTGGTGGCGCAGTGGTTGAGAGTCCGCCTGCCGATGCAGGGGACACGGGTTCGTGCCCCGGTCCGGGAAGATCCCACATGCCGCGGAGCGGCTGCGCCCGTGAGCCATGGCCGCTGAGCCTGCGCATCCGGAGCCTGTGCTCCGCAACGGGAGAGGCCACAACAGCGAGAGGCCCGCGTACCGCAAAACAAACAAACAAAAAAACAGTTTACAACGATCCTCAAAGCCCAAAGAGAAGGGAAATGGAAAAGAGCATATTTCTTGAGCACACACTACGTGCTTAGTACTCTTTACATGACTCTGTTTAATCTCTAATACAATCCTAAAAAGCAGTCTTCACGCTTTTTGTACAAACTGTGGCAAGTAGGGCTCGATATGAAGCAGCTTTGCTCAGAGACACCCAGCTAGGACAGCTCATCCCTCTCTCCCACTCAGACTCACACACATCCAGCTGCTCTCAGGCAGTGCAAATTCAGCAGGTCCAAAACGGAATTCACATCCCATTTGCTCCCCATTTTAATTAGGATGTATACTAAATATTTTAAATAAATATTTCCATGAAAGAAGACAGTTCATGATGGTTTAACAATAATAGTAGGTTACTGCTTAATGTGTCTTCTCGTCTGGGTTTTTAAAATTTTTTTTTGGTGATTTTTTTTGGGGGGGTGGGGTTAAAACAAAACTATTTCACAAAGTCTAGCGATCTACTGACATCATCATAAACCCTAAGGCTTGAAAGAGCCAAACATTTTAACAGAACCTCGAAGCAATAACTGGATTATCAGCATGTCAGGGAAAAAAATATGCCAATTATCAAGCAACGACTTGGCTAAAGTTCAACTGTGGGGACGCTAATTAATTCACCCCCAAAAAGTTGCATCACCCTTCCAAAGCTGGTACCAGGACCGACCTGTGGACAATGCCCCGGACATACAGCTACAGCAGCTGAGAAAAGCAAAGTCCCCTTTGTCCTCCTACCTCTTCCCATGGCAGCTGCTCTCACCTGATCTCCTGTAGGACACTCGGAGCCTTTAACACAAAAAACACCCAGAAGACAACAAGCATACAAATTTTAAGCAAAGTATTCTACAGGACACCGCACTTCATTTATAAATGAATTAATTTAAAATGCCTCCTGTGTGGGGACTTCCCTGGCGGTCCAGTGCTTAAGACACCGCGCTTCCAATGCAGGGGGCGTGGGTTCCATCCCTGTTTGGGGAACTAAGATCCCACATGCTGCGTGGGGTGACAAAACAAACAAACAGGACAAACACAAAATACTCACACAACAAAACCTTCCAAAGCAATATTAGGTTCTCCTCATGAGCTACTCCAGGAAGATAAGGAAACATCTGTCTGCATCACGTACTATTTCTGGATAAAGTCATAATGGAGGCAGATAATTCTTTAAAACTATGTAAGTATTTAAATATTTTCCACTCCCTACCTCATTCTCTACCCCTCACCCCAGATCAAACACTATTATCAAGGAAATACATTTTGAAGTATTGATGTATTAGGACATTTTTTTTTTTAGTTTTCAAAAAAAACATAAAAGCTATTATTAGTTATGGCTTAAGTGCCAAAGTTTACCCAACTATTCAACACATACGGAAGGAAATGAGGAATTGAATAAAACATCTTTTGTATTCCTGAATTTTTATGACTTTTGTAAGGAGGAAAAGGAGGAGAAAAAGAAAGCCTTGAAGTTCGGTAATTTGATTCTAAAGAGGCTTTACTGTGATTCGCATTCCAAATTTTAAAATATATTTTCAACTTCATGAGGCGTTTATGAACAGTCATGAAGTGAATGTCCTTTGCAAGAAGGTGAGAGAAACAGTTCTTCGCAAGGGGCAAGGGGCAGACTGGCCGTAACAGAGGGCCTTCCCGCAGCTCAGCTCCCTGATATTCTGGTCAAGATCCTGAGTTCCCATAGCAGAAAATCATCACTGATGCTGGTAGGGCCTGAAGCAAAGCACACTATCACGCCCTGGGCGGTTCCAGAGTATAATCTTGCACTGTCAGCTATTACAATTGCTGGCAGCTAAGACAACTAAGTTCTCAGGAAGATGAGAGAGAAAACTCAGAGAGTCACATGCTGGGATCCCATTAGCCAGGTATCTCACACAAAGACTTTCCCTATAAAACAACTGTTGAAGTGGAAAGAGAAGCATTTCCATATGTTTGGTAAAAGTGCAGAGGATGACACATACATGGAGACATGCTATAAAATCTTAGACATTAACCACAGACAGTATCTCACCTACTAAAATAATTTGTTTTTTGTTTTTTGTTTTTTTCGGTACGCCGGCCTCTCACTGCTGTGGCCTCTCCCGTTGCGGAGCACAGGCTCAGCGGCCATGGCTCACGGGCCCAGCCGCTCCGCGGCATGTGGGATCTTCCCGGACCCGGGCACGAACCCACATCCCCTGCATCGGCAGGTGGACTCGCAACCACTGCGCCACCAGGGAAGCCCTGCTTTCTTTATATAAGAAAATTCTAATACCCACCATGGTATTACCTTGGTTTACCTTCTAATACCCACCATCTTTTTACCTTGGTTTCCAGGAAGCTCAGATTTAAATGTAATGCTCATTTGCAATAACTTCACTGCCTAAGTTATTTGGTACAATTATTTCCCCCTTCCTCTATGTGGTTTTTATCATTTATTTGTATTTTATCAGTCCTTTTGTCTACAGTTACATTGTTCGGGCCTCTCACCGCTGTGGCCTCTCCCGTTGCAGAGCACAGGCTCCGACGCGCAGGCTCAGAGGCCATGGCTCACGGGCCCAGCCGCTGCGCGGCATGTGGGATCTTCCCGGACCGGGGCACGAACCGGTGTCCCCTGCATCGGCAGGCGGACTCTCAACCACCGCGCCACCAGGGAAGCCCCTTAAATTTTTTTTGCCTACAATTAGAGTACAGTTTGAAAACTTTTTGTAACGTCTGAAATAAAATTTATATACACTGTAACTATTAATAAAATGGCATTTTATTTTCTGAGAAAGCGTCAGAAAGAGTTTAACTTTGGAACCTTATCCATTATAGAGTAACATGCTAGACATAAGCTGCCAGTGTGTGACTGAGGAAAAAAAACCCTGTTTGAATTCACGGGATTCTCTACTACATTATACAGACATCCCCTTCTCCCCACACAGACAAACACACCTATGATAGGAATCCTTCTCTTAAAAGTCAGTTGAACCCCTTTAGGATTCCGATTTTTAAAAGCCATGGGACTTCTTCCCCAGAAAAACATGAGCCCTTGAATCCACACACACACAACGTTTAACACGTAATTTAAGGTGTTCACAGACCCCTCACCCCATCTGGGTTCCTTCTTGCCAGAGAAATGACAGGGAAGATGGTCGGTTTCTACTGCAGGAAGCCACATGGAGTCCTTCCTGTACCCAACATGCCCAGCAGTGCAGCTCCATGTGGAGCTAACGCCCTGTCCCTGGCCTCGTGAATCACCACCAAGAGGACCAGTCTTCTGTGAGAGACCAGAGTCCCAACACTGGTGGGTGACAGTGGCAGAATGAAGCCCCGGTCTCCTGACACCACCAGGAGCTCTAATGATTTTCACCATCTTTACCATTAAGTGATACAGATTTTCTTTTCCTGAAGAGACGCATTCTAACACTTTACAGCTGTTGTGGAAGAAACAGATTAGACATATGCAGCGTCTTATTTTTAACCACAAAAAAATTCACACAGTGCTTCCCTCAGTCTCTCCCCTATTTCTCCCTGATTTGAATCATTTATTTTCCAGTTTTGAGAAATAATGGACCTACATCACCATATATGTTTAAGACCTACAGTATGATGGTTTGATTTACATATGTCAACGATTACCACAATAGGTTCAACTAACATCCAACTTCTCATACATAGATACAATAAAAAGAAAAAAAAAAGGACAAAAATATCTCCTTGTGATGAGAACTCAGCATTTACACTCTCAACAACTTTCCTATATATATACAGCAGTGTTAGCTCTGGTCATCACGTTGTACGTTACATCCCTAGTACCTAATTGTCTTATAACTGGAAATTTGTGCCTTTTGACCACCCTCCTCCAGTTTCCCTCCCAGCCACTGGTAACCACAAGTCTGATCCTTTTTCTCTAAGTTTGGGTTTTTTTTTTTTTAAGATTCCACATATAATGAGATCACATAGTATTTGTCTTTCTCTGTATGATTTATTTCACTTTGCTTAATGCCTTCACAGTCCATCCATGTTGTTGCCAATGGAAGGGCTTCCTCATTTTTTTTTATAGCTGAATAATATTCCACTGTATATTCATAAAAATATATTGGCCTATAGTTTTCTTTTCTGGTAGTGTCCTTTTGTGGTTTTGGTATCAGGATAACAGTGGCCTCATAAAATGAGTTTAGAATTTTTTGGAAGAGCTTAAGAAGGACTGGGCTTAATTCTTCTTTAAACGTTTGATAAAATTCACCAATGATTTGAATTTTTTGAGGACTTTTTCCACTAAGTTCGAAACCTTAGTACTTGCCCTCAAAGACAGCTGTTTGTTTCTTCTTTCCCCCATCCCTGCGTTAAAATCTTTTCTGTTGTTCCCTCAGATACACTTGCAGTTATCAATAAATGGTACTTATTTCTTTTTATTGAGCAAGGTATCTCTTACCATAAATCAAAGCTTACATCACTCCCTTGTGTAAGACTTAAATTTAGAGGATTTTTTATAGCATGTTAGGGTAGACTAGTAAATCACAATGGTCTTGAGGGTAGTAAAACAAATGGATGCAAAAAGAAAGGGAGGGAGGGAGACAAAGAAAGGAAAAAAACCACCAACACTAAGCAGTTCACCTAGACCAGAATTTTCAATCCCAATCATAATATTAAATTCAACTAAAAATTTTAGAACTTTTTTTTTTAAAGAAATACTGTTGCCCAAGCCTCATCTGTAACTAATTTACTCAGAATTGCGAGGTGGGAGCTGGACATTGGATATTTTAAAGCTCCTGTGTTACTCCACTGTGGAGGCCAGAGTAGAGAGACACCCAACCCAGCCCTTTTGCTAAGGGAAGTGGGGGACAGGAAAGAGCTTCAGGGCAAAAGCAGAGGTGGTGCCTGGAATGCTAGAGGGAAAAATCAGACTGTCCTGTGTGTCCCTTTTTGCTGGTCCTCCCAGTAACAATCACCAACTTGACACAATGCCAGGTGTTTGCAGGGCATCTGTTCTCTGAGCAATCCTGGGGACAGACAGCAGCCCATGTAGCACAGGGGACAAGAACATGGCCCCCAACCTAGTCTCCACCCTCTGGGGTTCTGGCTGCAGATGTCCCTTTCACTCATGGGTGTGTTAAAGGACAACACTTCCAGCAGCTGTTCACCATTACTACCACGTCTCAGTTCAGAGCACGCCTGATGCCCCAAACTCTCCCCCCTTCCCTGAAGGTCAAGGTGGAATTTGTCCCCTACCTTAACGAAGCAGGAAGCCCCCCTTCCCGCCAAAACACAGGCCTGGGACAGACCAGGGGAATCAGAGCCAAGACTGAGGGAAAGTGAGCATGACAGCCAGTTCCAGCTGAAGGGTTCTGAGCAGAAAAAGAGCATGCAGTAAGTCAGAGGCTAACTATCTGATCTCTGTGGCTTTGTGAGCACCCGGCCTTCACGGGAACAAGCAGGAGGGCCCCTCATTCAACACAAACAAGCTAAAAGAATTCGCAGTCATTAGCCCAGCTGTGGCACAGGAAACGCCCCAGGCGGACACAGCCCTCCCTCCTTCTCAAGCTCCACTCAGTTGCTATCAGTAGCAAAAATCTTTCTTTTAAAACTTGATGACAGGTAAGCCAACCTCCTTCCTTCCTGTCTAAGGTTCAAAATTAGATGCCAAAGCAGGACCTTTGTCGTGAGTCGTGAGCAGGGCTGTTCCAGGCTATCTTACAGGTACCATCAATCACTGGACCTTTCAGGAAGAGTCAATACTCAACATGTATTTGTTGAGTGAATGAACTGGACCCCAAGAAACACATTCAAGTATATGTATAAAAAGCAGTCTGCTGGGCTTCCCTGGTGGTGCAGTGGCTGGGGGTCCGCCTGCCAATGCAGGGGACACGGGTTCATGCCCCGGTCCAGGAGGATCCCGCATGCCACAGAGCAGCTGGGCCCGTGAGCCATGGCCTCTGAGCCTGCACGTCCGGAGTCTGTGCTCCGTAGCGGGAGAGGCCACAGCGGTGAGAGGCCCGCGTACCGCAAAAAAAAAAAAAAAAAAAGCAGTCTGCTAAATTTTCAGCTACAGTACAACCATCATAAAATGTTCTGTTGAAGGCTTTCATTATATATCTTTATTAGCGAACCACTCACCTAGTGTCTCTCACTCACCCTCATGTTACATCAAGAAGGGATGAGGACTTGAACAGACATTTTTCCAAAGAAGACATACAGATGACTAACGTGCACATGAAAAGATGCTCAAAACTGTAAGACACTGATGAAAGAAATTAAAGATGATACAAATAGATGGAGAGATATACCATGGTTCCTGGATTGGAAGAATCAACATTGTGAAAATGACTCTACTACCCAAAGCAATCTACAGATTCAATGCAATCCCTATGAAACTACCACTGGCATTTTTCACAGAACTAGAACAAAAAATTTCACAATTTGTATGAAACACAAAAGATCCTGAATAACCAAAGCAATCTTGAGAATGAAAAATGGAGCTGGAGGAATCAGACTCCCTGACTTCCAGCTATACGACAAAGCTACAGTAATCAAGACGGTATGGTACTGGCACAAAAACAGAAATATAGATCAATGGAACAGGATAGAAAGTCCAGAGAGAAACCCACGTCATGGCACAGGGAGATCAGCTTGGTGCTTTGTGACCACCTGGAGGGGTGGGCTAGGGAGTGTGGGAGGGAGGGAGATGCAAGAGGGAGGGGGCATGGGGATATATATATATGTAAAGTTGTTTCACTTTGTTATACTGCAGAAACTAACACACCACTGTAAAGCAATTATACTCCAGTAAAGATGTTAAAAATTAAAAAAGAAAAGATGCTCAACATCACTAATTATTAGAGAAATGCAAATCAGAACCACAATCAGGTATCACCTCACATCTGTCAGAATGGCCATCATCCATAAGTCTACAAGTGGGGGACTTCCCTGGTGGTCCAGTGGTTAAAACTTCATCTTCCAATGCAAGGGGTGTGGGTTTGATCCCTGCTCGGGAAGCTAACATCCATATGCCTCGCGGCCAAAAAACCAAAACATAAAAAAAACAGAAGCAATATTGTATCAAATTCAATAGGACTTTAAAAATGGTCCACATCCAAAAAAAAGCTTAAAAAAAAAAAAAGACTGCAAGTAACAAATGCTGGAGAGGGTGTGGAGAAAAAGGAACCCTCCTACACTGTTGGTGGGAATGTAAACTGATACAGCCACTATGAGATCAGTATGGAGGGGTTCCCTAAAAAACTAGAAATAGAGCTACCATATGACCTAGCAATTCCACTCCTGGGCATATATCCAGAAAAAAAAGAAAACACATACATACATATATGTGTGTGTGTGTCTGTGTGTGTGTATCCATATACATAAATACATATATACATACACATATGCACACAATGGAATATTACTCAGCCGTAAGAACGATTGAAATAATGCCATTTGCAGCAATGTGGATGGACCCAGAGAGAATATTATGCTTAGTGAAATAAGTCAGACAGAGAGAGACAAATACTATGTATCATACGTGGAATCCAAAAAATAATACAAATGAATGTATATGCAAAAAAGAAACAGGCTCACAGACACAGAAAACCAACTTGTGGTTACCAAAGAGGAGAGAGGAAGGGGGAGGGACAAATTAGGGGTATGGGATTAACAGATATAAACTACTGTATATAAAATAGATAAGTAACAAGGATACACTGTATAGCACAGGGAACTATATCCATTATCTTGTAATAACTTCTAATGGAATATAATCTATAAAAATAGTGAATCACTATGCTGTACACCTGAAACTAACACAATATTATAAAGCAACTATACTTCAATTTAAAAAAAGGGATGAGGGATTGACACACACACACTACTATATGTAAAACAGATAACTAATAAGAACCTACTGTATAGCACAGGGAACTCTACCAATACTCTATAATGACCTATTTGGGAATAGAATCTAAGAAAGAGTGGGTATACGTATGTGTATAACCGATTCACTTTGCTGTACAGAAACTAGCACAACATTGTAAATCAACTGTACTCCATAAAAATTAATTTAAAAGAATAAGAATAAAAAAAGGGGATGAGGACTAATGTGGGAGACGGTCTCCCAGCATCTTCCTCTTGCTCCTTTTGGAAATTA
>NW_020185337.1:11082636-11202430 GCF_003031525.2 Neophocaena asiaeorientalis asiaeorientalis | reverse complement strand
CGGCTCCCTTGAAGCTGGGTGGCTCCTGTGACTAAGTGATATGATATGACTTAAAGCGATATGTCACCTTCGGGGTCACTTTCTTAAAGACACAGCCAGTTGCACCACTGGCTGAGACATGGTAGCAAGTGGAGCTATCTGCGCCAGGAGTGGAAGAAGGACAGAGCCAGCCCCCCAGCCCTTACTACTCACCTCCGCACTGTGATCTGAGGACCACCGTACTTGGAGGTACCCTTGTCACCAAAAGATATTAAACCACATCATGATTAATTCCAGAAGGAAGAAGAGAACCCATCTTCTAGCCCTAACTCCAACCTTTAATTTGTTCGGGGCAAGCCTCTTAAACCCCCCCCTTCCACAGTTCCCTCCTTTATAAAGAAGGGGACAAAACCAGCTGCTCAATCTTACTGATGAGAAGAATCAAAGGCAACACTAACGTATAAATGCTTTGGAAAGTTACATGAGGCGGCCTCTGAACGAAGATGATATAACTGTAATCCAGGCACGGCACACTTGTGGAAAGCACTGCCCCAAAGGAAATTAGGTTTGAGTCATACTAGAGTACTACAATTTTGGACCAGCTAAAATGGGAATTCAGCATGGTGATGAAAATATTTTAAACTATACTGAATACTTACAGATATGATTTGTATGCACTGACTGCACAATTATGTCCATTAAAACTAGTGACACACCAGGAGAGAAAAGTGAGGCGGCCCTGTGTGGTGTAACGAGGACTAAACATGGTTCTAGGCCCCTCTCACCAGGTCAGGGGAGGGCATTCCTGGGAAGGAAGGTGGGGTCCTGAGGTTTCTCCCAGTCGGGGCCACTGCCAGCCCTTATGGCCCCTCTGAGGCATCTTAGAAATAGGCTTGGCTTGCTCGGTTGCTTTCGTGACAAACAGAAAAAGGCAACCCCTTCCTCCAGGCTGACCCATCTCCACGGCCTTGGGTTGGAGAGTGGGCTACGTTTCAGTGGGTTCAGCCATGGGGCCCTTTCGCCAAGAAACACCCTACAGCTGTACACAGGGCCCTGTCGCAAATTTAAAGTGTGTATGGCATCGTTAATAAAGGTAGTTGTACCTAATGTTTCCTGGGGATCCCAATTCTGGAGGGAATCCAGTACCTGTCACTAAATCTGCCAGAATTCCTTCACTGGAAACTGAGGTATACTCCATTTCAAAGAAGAATGGCTTCTTTGAAATGGAATAAAGTGAACACTTTTTCCCATCTCCCTTCCGTGTGCTGGGGGGGAAAAATGAAAGCTGCAAGCATTACAAAAAGACAGGTTGGAGGTGAAGGCTTACCGTCCAGTACTCCAAGCAGAGTGAACACTGAATGAAAAGGCTACAAGACAATGGCCAAGCATCAAAGTATTTGCAAGAACAATGATGCGTCCTTCAATTAAATTCTTCTGCTTAAACTAATCTTTCAGTTCTTGTAATGTTCTCAAGTGAAATCCATTTACGACTCCCAAAACAAAGCCAACAGACACCCAGAGTTTTGCTTAACGGACCTAAACGGTGAATGTAGAATAGGCACAGCGCAGCCATCTCTCCCAGAAACAGTCCTCTCTCACTGCCCCCTCTCCCTCCGCAAGGCCCCCATCTCGGCCCTCCTAACTCCCTGAGCTTCCTCCCACTTCAGGGCCTTCCAGCACGGTGCCCCTCCCCTCAAAGGGCTAATCCTCTGGATCCCCGGATCAGCTGCCAGTATCACTTCCTCAGAGAGGTCTTCCCTCCCACCTAAACTGCTTTTCCTGTCATTCTCTTCCATTGCCCCCGCGCTTTGTTTCTCTCTCCACTGCAGTGTATAAATTTGTTTCCTGCAGTATTTATGTATTTATTCCCTGCTCCCTTAGAGACGTAAACACAATAAGCCAAGAATCATTTTGGTTTTGCTTATCGTTTTATACCCAGCTCAGTGACAGTCACCAAGTATGTTATTCACTGAAGGAACGGAGGCTGCAAGAGACCTGAGAGTGAGAAGGACAGTGATGGGCCCAGCCCTAGAGATTTAAGTCAAACAGCTCAGGGCTGAGCCCCTTTTTAAGTTCCACAGGTGACTGAGATGCACAATGCCCTACCGAGTGAGAGGAGTACTAACCTGCCATTTTCCTGGCAAAACAGGACACTGAAATACCAAATCAATTGCTCTATTTGAAAGAAGTCTGAAGAAAAATTTACAGTAATGCAAAAATTTCTGATAAGCACAATGTGTCCTGAAAGCAGCAGGCTTACACAAGTGGTGCCTATGCTCTACTCTCTTATACTATTTCCAGACATGTTGACTACACCACAAATGACTGTAATAAAACCTACCCAGGATATGACAGCTTCCACAAGCACACTGAAACCCTATTTTGTGAATGAACAAGAATCCACATCTACTGGCTAATTTAGTTCTTACAACCATTTTGCCCATAAATAATCCTGCGCTCCCTAATCATGCAAAGGTGTCTCTGCAAAACATCAAGGTCCAAAATCCCTTCCTTCGTAATGCAACAAGGTCTCAGACTGCTTACCTCAACGTCTGTTAACATGCCAATTTTTCCCCATAAACTTTTCTAGTTCTAGTCCCTACTACAGACATCAAAGCTTTGGTGTAACGACAACAAAAATGGTGACTGATGCAATCCAGCCCTGCCTACAGTATCTCGTGGTGATCGTTACAACATAAATCATTACCGGTTGATAAAGAGAGATGGGGGTGGGGAGGCAGACTTAGGAATTTAAAATGCATGGTCATTATTACTACTAAATACCAGGTGGTCATTTCAGAGTTCCCTCCAACAATGACTCAAGCTGCATTTTTACATTGCTTTCCAATTTGTTTTAAATATAAATTTATTTATTTATTTTTGGCTGTGCTGGGTCTTTGTTGCTGCATGCGGGCTTTCTCTAGTTGCGTTGAGCGGGGGCTATTCTTTGCGGCGGTGCGCGGGTCTCTCTTTGTCGCAGAGCACGGGCTCTAGGTGCACGGGCCTCAGTGGTTGTGGTTCACGGGCTCACTAGTTGTGGTTCGCGGGCTCTAGAGCACAGGCTCAGTAGTTGTGGCACATGGGCTTAGTTGCTCCGCAGCGTGTGGGATCTTCCCGGACCAGGGATCGAACCCGTGTCCTCTGCATTGGCAGGCAGATTCTTAACCACTGCGCCACCAGGGAAGTCTCTGCTTAACAATTTTATCCCTCCCTAAGCACAACAAATTATCACTTCCAGCCTTCATCTAGCTGACTAAATGGCCCCTTGCATCTCTTTATCCCCTTTTTATTTCTGGAACTGTTTTTCTCATAGAGCCATTCACTCTGAAATTTTACCAAAACAACTGCCAACTGCCTGAACAATTACTTTATTTTTAAGAAAGTATTTTAGCAGTGGCTTGATATCTCAAAGCACAAATGAGTTTTACAGTCTTCAGTTTCCAGAAGTCATTTGGTGTCATTCATCTGTAGTTTACAAGAGGAGATGCAGAGAAATGAGCTGAACTGCCTAAAACTTTAGGAATCTCCTGCCTAAATCAGAGTCCTGCTGAGGGCCTTATTCTTCAGTCTTATAAGGCAGACTCCCAGGTTCCTCATCTTCAGTTCAGTCATGAGCCTGCCACACCCACAGCACTTTCTGAGGCAAAAGGTCCCAGGCTGGTCCATGTACCCAGGAGGCAAAGTTTTCTGTATCAGGTGACGGCCCTGCTCCCAGCTGATTGGACCAGAAGTGAGCGTGTGACCCAGGACAGCCAATGTGAAGACGGTTCAGCAGGGCCTTTCAGAGTCAAGAGGATGGAGTGAGGCTCAACTGTTAACGCTCCCAGTTAATTTAAAACTAAAGAGATGACAAGACACTTTAATGCCTACATTGAATAAATTAACATTTCTAACACCCAAACACTTCTGACTAATTATGCTCTTCATACGACAGTTACGGGATTTATAAAACACATTAATTCATAGGGCACTACAGGCAAAATGACTATTAATGAGAAACAAATTTAAATTTGGATGATGAATGCCAGTTTGTCTCTGTGACTGAATGTATAAGTTCCTGTGGAGGTAACACTAAAGGGATAAATTTGAGGCCCTTCACGAATCTGAAGCCCCAGCTGCCTCCCTGACCACACACACACACACACACACACACACACACACACACACACACACACACACACGCTGAGGCCCCCATGGCCAGCAACGGAGGACAACGCATTTAAGTCAAAGTTCTCCTTACACAGAGATGCTGGTAATTAACGAGACGCACCATAAGTCATCCCAGCAGGTTTCAAGGAGGAAACGTTAGTCACAAACCCCTGCTGATGACATCCCCAATGCTGCCTTGGGTCTAAAACAACCTGTCAGCCCAGTACTGTAACACCGTTTATACCCTTAGACAGTCCTGAGAGTCCCACCTCCCTTGCCACAGGTAACCTGTATGATAACCCAGGTGCCTTGGGACCAAGAGAGCCTAATGCCACAGCTTTTCTGAAAACCCTTGAGAGCCTGCCCCTTTGCAAAATTTACACAAGCTGGGAAACCTCAGGGGGCAAACAGAACACGGTGTTTCTCCATTTCACTTAGCAGATCATCCCCACCTTTATGGTTTTCTTGCCCTTTCCTTCTAATCATTTTGCTCTCAATCCCCCAGCTTCTCTCTTCACTAAGAAAGTCCAGTATGTAACTCTTGCTATTTCCGGACTCTCAGAGGCAGAGATTTCCTAACAGTGTTTCTAGGGAAAAGAAAAACACTACGTTAAATATACACATTGATTCTTAGACTCACCGGAATTTCAGACATGGTTTTTTTTTTTTGCAGTTAATGTCTTAGAATGAAGAAAATAAGGTAAGTGTGTCTATTTCAGTTAGGGAGAAGGGGTGGAATTAAAGCAGGAATGACCAGATCTGGCTGGTAGCAGAGTCCTAGGAAATGTCATGCAGGGCATTTGACGGCTGCAGCAAGGTAAGAAGTAAAACAATGAGAATCAAAAGGAAGCAAGACAAAGACCTTGGAACTCTAGACAATGCGCATGCAATCTCTAGAGAATGTTTCCCATTTCCCAGAGCCCCGTACAAGAACTTGATCCAAACACTAGGTAGATTTGCAAGGCCTTTCTGGTTGCACTTTTCCCTCACAATGGTTTCTTAGTTCCATATTAACCCAACCCACTTAGCTCTTGCTTCTCTCGCATTCCATAGAATCTGCATCACTCCTCAGAACTGTACCTCTGCTTTCCTCTTACAAATTAAAACCCCAGAGAAAAAAAGGAATTGTGGAGGAGGAAGAGGTAAGAAGTGACCTCTCATGTAGAGCACTTCCAGGGCCTGAGCCCAGCTCCTGAGAAGCAGCCCATGTTTACATAGACCATACGGAAGAGGAAACCCAAGCCTCCTAGAATTGGCTCTACCTTGAGATAATTCTTTGAAACATGGGTGACTTGACATTTCAGAACCTAATGGGTCAGGGAAGAATTTATATTGTGAAGCATCTTTACCTAAGGTCACTCTGACAAGCACTGATAAAGAAATTAGCTGGATGTGATGCTCAAGAGACACTGGGGATGTCGAGATGAACCAAGTACTGCCTCGGTCCTCATGGGGTCCAGATGCACAGTCTCAGACAGGTGGTGAAACCTTTCAGGGCCTCAGTCCTCTCTCAACATGATAGGGTTGATCAGATGGCCTCTACTGCCATTGCCATAAGACACCTCTATAATTCTATACCATGCTTTCTATACTTTACCTCCCCAATGGCAATTTTGATCAGTATTGTCCCAACAACAAATGGGAAGAGATCATTTCCAGGCTGCAGAAAGAGATAAAATCTGAGGCATGGACATATATACACTACCAAATGTAAGGTAGATAGCTAGTGGGAAGCAGCTGCATAGCACAGGGAGATCAGCTCGGTTGCTATGTGACCGCCTGGAGGGGTGGGATACGGAGGGTGGGAGGGAGGGAGACGCAAGAGGGAAGAGATATGGGAACATATGTATATGTATAACTGATTCACTTTGTTATAAAGCAGAAACTAACACACCATTGTAAAGCAATTATACTCCAATAAAGATGTGGGAAAAAAAAAAAAGATAATGGTACAGACTCTAATTTCCAAACTCTTGAATACTAGATATGGGGAAGGACCACCTGAATCTTTAAGGCAGAATTAAAGAGCAAAAGAAAAGGTGTATGTTTCACTTTGTACCAAAGTAAATTTGTGGAGCCCACTACTCAAAGAAGTAAATACCAAAATATATGGATACATAAAATGATTTAATCAGAGTTGGGCATTAAAGGTCATCTCATACCTATGACTTCATCTAGTCTGGCCTCTTCATTTTATAGATAAAGTTAGGCACAGAAAGATTAAGTAATTTTCCCAAGGCCACCCAGCCAGTGAAAGGCAGGCCAAATACTAGAACCCAGCCAAGAATGATCTAATCATTCCAAAAAGGTATCAGAGGATGCTAGCAGAGTCTGGGATAAGCTCCGAGTCTCTGGAGGCTAATGTCAAAGAGGACAGCCAAGCCCTCCCACAAAGCACCGCTTACTGTTCCGCACAAGCCAGAACACTGGGCTGATTGGTGCAGGACACATATATCTTTGGCTCCCATATTCACACATTTCCATCTGTGCCAAAGGTGGCCCAAGTCCCATAAGGCCCAGTAGCTGACACTCCTTCCAAAACAGGCCAACAGCTCCCAAGTGGTTATGACCTTCTCAGGTTCCAGGCTGTGTTTCCCACCTCATCGCTGTTATCACACCACATACAATGACCTCACCAAACCTAGGAAGCCAGTGCTGCCGTGCCAGCCCACCAGCTTAGCGGCAGCAGCTGCCCAAAGACATCACCCTAGGCCCTCACTTGCTGTTCTGGCAATCGGGACTGTATCTGTGCCTGTTCGGGGTCTAGCCCATCGTTTTCAAAGCTTAGAGCTGGATAGGCCCCAGATATCCAAGAAACCATCTGTTACAAAACCCTCCCTCCTCCAACTTCACTTCAAAACACACCACGGCATCTCCCACCGTCCCTGGTTACGCAAGCGGGAATTAGCGAGAGCCTTCTGAACCGAGGGTGTGGACCTCTCACAGGCGACCTTGGAGGGGACACCACCCACGCTGACCTTGTCCAGAAACAAGGGAGCCACCAGTTTTACATCAGACATCCTGAAACAAACACCTTCATGTACTCTGTCTGGCGGCATTCACCACAGTAGATGCTAGAAAAACACATTCAATTTGCTAAGTCCTAGAATTTGAACCATGTCTCCATTTCAATTTACCTTTATTTTTCTTTAATAGTCACTTTTCAAAGCAAAAGTCACAAGTATTAAAGGTAGGAACGATCACACTAATAAAACACTAATATCCCAGACCTAAAACAGCAAAAACTTAACTTTCCGATGAAGAGCAAAACCAGAATGAGATCGAGCATTCTTTGAAAGCCACTCCAACCGTATTACATTTAAATTCCAAGTAAACGCCAAGCAGTTACATTTGTATAATAATAGTCATAATAACATTGAGCATTCACTACGTGCCAGATTGCACTAGGATCTTTTTATGTATGATCTCACTGAATTTTTCTAACAGCTCTATTATCATCTCCCGCATTTTTTAAGTGAAGGAGGCATATGGAGGGTAACTAACTTGCCAAAGGTCACATCAATAAAAAGCAGCAGGGTCAAGGTTCAAACCTAGCTCCTTGTGACTCCAAAGCTGGTGTTCTTAACTTTCCCTCACTCGGGCTTGGGGTCTTTGGTGTGTAGGAGCAAAAACTAAAACTGCATTTTAATTTATTGAACCACATCCCTCTGCATTTTAAGAGGTTCTGTGTAAATGACTGCCCTGAAAATTTTTATAGGCAAGGAAGGGAAATTGGCACTCTTCTACCAAGTCTGTAGCACAGATGTCAAGCAGCTGTGCAGGAGCTGGGGGGACGAGTGAACTGTGTGCCTGGCAAAGTTATATGGGCATCTGTCTCAGGCTTGAAATTTTTAAAAGAAATGAGAAGCCAAGGAGATGCGAGGGAGACTCATTCTAAATTCTGCAGAGACTGTTAAATAAACATGATCGGCCCCATACGGCTCTGACAGGCAGTCGGTTAAAAATAAAAAATAGGAAACCGTATCCCTTACTAACCTTCCCTTCTTCCCCTAATGAGCACAGAAATCCATGAGCACACACACAAACCCTATTAATATTAGCTTATTTAAACCTTAAATTTTTAATTCTCTCTATTCTCTTTGGGGGGATTCATTTGACAAACATTTGGCTTCACTTATACATCTGTTGCTATGTTTTACTGCAGGCGTCAATATGACTTTCTCCTGGGTAGCAGCTCTCAGACAATATCGATAGTCACAAGGCAGCCACAGATTTACTGCTGAACAACTCAGATCAGGAGGATGGAACAATAAAGCTACAGGCCATTGGGCATACTTACTGGTGATCAGCCTCACGTGCTTGTGATGTTTCCGATCTAAGCCAATGTCTTTCCTTGCTCTCTACCTTTCCTAATTCTTCACAGTTGACTTTCATTTCGTAGTCTTACCAAGCACCTGTTCTGTGCTGTCTGCAGTGTTAGAGGCTGGGAATATTATGGTGAGTGAAATAAGCTTATTGCCTAGTTGGAAAGGCAGAAATTAACCAAATAAGAACTCAAAGGAGTGAGTGATTTACAGAGGAGCACTGCGAAGGAACACAGATCGGTGAGTACCGTGCCAGCCTTTACACACAGCTACAGATTCCGACACTCCTCCCACTGAGAGGGGAGGTCTGTGTCCCCTCCTCGTGAATCTGGGTAGGCTCTGACAGCTTCAGTCATTAGAGTAGGGTGGAAACGATGCTATGGAACTTCCAAAGCAAGGTCACAGAGGTCATGTTGCTTCTTGCTCCTTTTTATTTAACGCTCAGTCTTGGAGCCCTGAACTGCCCTGTAAGCGGTTTGACTATCCCGAGGACACTCTGCTGTGAGGAGGTCTAAGCCACATGAAGGAACCCTGGGTAGGAGCTCTGGTTAACAGTCCCAGCCGAGCCTGGTCTTTGAGTCGCCCCATTCCAGGTCCCAGACACACGAGCGGAGATGTACCCAGATTATTGCAGCCCCCAGCTGCTCAAATCTTCCCAGCTGAGGCATGTCTTCCCAGAGGAGAAACAAGCCCTCTTCAGTGTGTCCGAGTTCCTGGCCCACAGAATCCAAGAGCATAACAGAATGGTTGTTTAACACCAGGAAGTTTTGGAGTGCTTTGCTACCCAGCGGTAGACAACCCAATCAAAGGTAGTGTCTATAATAAAAGAGCCTGCCTTATCCTGGCAAGTCATACAAGCACTCTCGATGAAAGTAACACTGGAGCTGAGAGCTGAAGGGTGAAAAGGCTTCCAACAAACAGAAGGGGAGGGGATGGTCCAAAAGGAATAAAAGTAGGTTGTAGCACAGGCCCTGCGGTCAGAGGAAGCATGGCTGGCACAGGAAAAAAGCCAGCTGGCCAGAGCACAGAGGAAGAAGAGAGCAAAAGGCTGGCGAGCTAGGCAGGGGCCAGACGGTGTTCAGGGCTCTGGTCTCTTACTCATCAGCCGTTACAAGTTCCTGAAGGGTTAGGTTTCTGGTTTTTTATAATTGAGGCAAAATTCACGTAACATAAAAGTCACTTTTATGGTTGAATCATGTCTCCCCAAAATGCATACGAAGTCAACACCAGTACTTCAAAATGTGACCTTATTTGGAAATAGGGTCACCGTAGATATAAGTAGTTAAGATGAGGTACTTAAGGTAAGTCCTAATTCAATAGGACCGTGTCCTTATAAAAAGGGAACATCTGGACCCAGACAAGCGTGAAGATGGACGCAGAGATTGGCGTGACAGGTCTAGGAGCCAAGGAATGCCAAGGACTGCCAGCAAGCACCAGAAGACGGGGGAGAGGCATGGACAGAGGAAACTGCCCACCTGGATCTCAGACGTGTGGCCTCCAGAACTGTGAGACGATAGATGCCTGCTCTTTACATCACCCAGGCTGTGGTGCTTTGTTACAGCAGCCCTGGGGAACTCATATAATCACCATTTTAAACCACTTTAAAGTGTGTGATTCGGTGATTTTCAGTGTCTTCAAAATATAGTGCAACAACTACTGCTATCCAATTCCAGAACATTTTCATATTGGAAAAGGAAATCCTGTTCCCTTCTCTCCCCAGCCGTGGCAACCATTAATCTTTCTGTCGCTGTGGATTTGCCTCTTCTGGACATTTCATATAAATGGCATCACACAGGGGCTTCCCTGGTGGCGCAGTGGTTGAGAATCTGCCTGCTAATGCAGGGGACACGGGTTCGAGCCCTGGTCTGGGAGGATCCCACATGCCACGGAGCAACTAGGCCTGCGAGTCACAACTACTGAACCTGCGCATCTGGAGCCTGTGCTCTGCAACAAGAGAGGCCGCCACAGTGAGAGGCCCGCGCACCGTGATGAAGAGTGGCCCCCGCTTGCCACAACTAGAGAAAGCCCTTGTACAGAAATGAAGACCCAACACAGCAAAAATAAATTAATTAATAAGCTCCTACCCCCAACATCTTCTTTAAAAAAAAAAAATGGCATCATACAACATGTGGTCTTTAGTGTCTTGCTTCTTTCACAAGAAAGATGTTTTCAAGGCTCATCCATGTTATAGCATGCATCAGTACGTTTCTCTGTATAGCAGATTAATATTCCATTGTATGTATTTTATTTATCCATTCATTGCTTGATGGACATTTGAACTGTTTCCATTTTTTGGCTATTATGTATAACAGTGCTATTGAACATTCCTAGACACATTTTATATGAAGCTCAGTTTTCAGTTCTCTGGGGCATATACCTAGGAGTGGAATTGCTGAGTCATATGGCAACTCTATGTTTAACTTTTTGAGGAACCACCAAAGTGTCCTCCGCAGTGGCTACACCATTTTCATTGCCACCAGCGATGTCTTAGGGTTCCCTGGAGAGTTTTAAGCGAGAGGGGTAAACATCAGAACTGTGCTTTGAAAAAAATAGGAATCAGCTTTTCTGAAAGAATGTGAGTTGATTTGGTACTGCTGGGTCTGACATGCCTTTTAAAACATTCAAGTGGAAACGTCAGGTAGGAGAGGCTTAGACAAGAGGTCAGTCAGCTCTGAGTTAAAATTCGAGACTCAGCAGCCTAGAGCATGGACAAGATTCCTCATGAGAAAATACAGAACATAGAAAAAGAGAAGCTTGGTCTGATCTTTTAGGAGCTCCAAATGAATGGTGGGAGAGAGGAAAATTGAGTCTGAAAAAGGAGCATGATAAATCGGATGGAACAGAACTGTAAAACTGCTAGATTAAGAAAGAGGAAGGAGACAAAAGACAAAACAAACAAACCGCCAAAAGAAAAAAGAAAGAAAAAAAGAGACAAAATTGTCATAAGAAACAGAAGATCTGCAAAGAGACTAAATCCTGATACTTTAAGAATCAGATAAATACCATTTTACATTTTACTTCTTCCTACATTTTTCCTTTTTTTTTTTCCTTTTTTTTGGGAAAGGGGAGAGTGGTGGAGAGGAAGCAGTTTAGTTCCCTCAGTCTTAATGTTGTGAGAGGTTAAACTACTTGACCTTTTATCAGAACTGGTGAATAAATGCTTTTCAGTCTGGACATCAAACCTAATTTAAAATAGACCTCCTGTAAGGGAGCTGCGTGGAAAGAATCTGGTTACATACTTAACAAGTTCCTATTTCATCAAAGCATCTGCAAGCCAGGGAAGACAGTCCCACACCACTTCAAAGTAAGAAATCCACAGAGGTTATTAAAGTGGGAGAAAAATCGTTCCCCTACACACTCTCCCTGCCGACAAGTACGTACTTAATGACAGAGGCAAATCAAAAGATGAGAATCCTAAGAATAAATCTATAATAACATCTTCTGTCCCATTTCAAAATTATAGTTTAGATTATTTTGTTCCTCAAAAGCCATATCCAGAGATTACAAAGCTCTCTTGCAGCTAATCCTTTCAGGCCTACATTGCAAGGAATTGAATTTTAACTCTGTAACTAGGTGAACAAAGGACTTTTGGGGTTAAATAAACACTGCCTTTAGAGGAGCAAAGGAACGAGTCTCTGCTGAGTCCACGGCCCTCTTTGGATACATGTGAATACAGGCCTGTGTCCTAGGTTAGCTATACCTTTTGGTGGCCTGCAACACTAATACAAAATCTGGGAATGTAAAATTGCATTACACTGAATTACTTTACTTGAATAAAACACACAATTCCCATGTTCACACTATATTCACATCCTTTGAAAGATTTAATGTTATCGATTGATAGAAGAGGTGTCCTCCCAGGGTAAGTTTGGAAACTAGCAATTTAAGATAAGTCCATGTCAGGCAGAAATCCAACTGACATTAGGACCTAGAAGATATCTTCTTTTGCTTTATAGGAAAACTATTTAATTGGTTCCAGTTACATTAGAAAAATGAATCACATTGGAAAAAGTAATAAAATCACTGCAAGTATTAGCCACAGTCAGCCACGTACGCTGGTATTAGTGCCTGGTACTTGACATGTGTTATTCCAAAGGTATCATTATCCCTGTTTTTCAGACAAAGGTCCGGAAGTGCAGAAACTCCAAATCTGGCCTCTGGTAACACAGAATTGAAATACAAACTTTGTTTTTTTTTTTTTTTTTTTAAACCAGAATACAACTGCCCCTACCACACTAGGCCTTCAAAGACCTGTTGTGGGAATTTTCAGAATGTTATTGCTAAGTACAAATAGAGCCGCTGCATGACAATGAGAAAATAAAGTCAAAAATGAAAGATGGTGACCTTCCAGAGGAAACAATAATGACTTAATACTTATTTAACGGGCCTCCCCGGTGGCGCAGTGGTTGAGAGTCCGCCTGCCGATGCAGGGCACGCAGGTTCATGCCCCGGTCCGGGAGGATCCCACGTGCCGCGGAGCGGTTGGGCCCGTGAGCCATGGCCGCTGAGCCTGCACGTCCGGAGCCTCTGCTCCGCAACGGGAGAGGCCACAACAGTGAGAGGCCCGCGTACCGCAAAAAAAAAAAAAAAAACTTATTTAATAAAGTAATATTTTATTACTAAGAGTTCTACAAGAAGTTGTTACATGTTTTAAGTTTTGCTGTTGCTGTTGGGAGGTATAAGCATTTTAGATATGGGGAGTAATTTTCATGTTGTTTTAGATGTGGGAAGTAATGAAACAGCCAACCTGTTATAAAACACCATTTCCCACAGTACATAAGGAAAAGGCCTCTCGATGCCCCTAGTTCAGAGAATCAGTTTGATGTTGGTACTGAGACTATAAAAGAGCAGTAACTAATGCTAATTAGCACTTAATGGGGTAGAGCCACAAATATTAACTCATTCATTCATTCTCACCACATGTCCCTGAAGCAAGTATGAACATCCCTCTTTCACAGAGGAAGAAAAACAATGTTACAAAAACGATGGCAACCTACATCCAGAAAAGTGTCCTCCCAAATACAAAAGACAAACACTACACTGAAGACTTTAAATTCTTTATATACAGAGGCGTGGATGAGGATCTTTTTAGACACAATAACTACACTCATCCCCAAACAACAGTGACTGAAAATCTGTGGTACTCCAAAAGGCAAAAGATGATCTGGAAGCACTGAAATATAATAATAGTAATAATAATAGAGGGTGGAGGAAAAATGTTAATAATTGTTGAACGCATACGATCTGCCTGACACCATTTCATTCTGCGTACCTTGTGAGGACTAACAGTTAATGTCCATTATGAGCTTGTGAGGCAGGTACTAGTACTTCCCTCCTGGATCTGTCAGTTGCCCAGAGTCACACTGAGAGTTCAGAGCAGGATTCAGAGCTAATCTGGCTCCAAAGTCCATGCTCTTGACCACGACATTCTACAGTTAAACAAGGCACAACTTGTTTTCACGTTCAACCTGGGATTAACCACACAAGATTGAACTTATTTCACCAAGGAGAAGAAACAAAAATCCCTTAATGCTTTGCACTCAACCCTGTTTCCAGGGCTCCTTCTGACACACGTCCCGTGGATCTCTGGTACGATAAAATGCCAAGCCAGATCTGGCCCACTCCAGCTCTAAAATACTCATTTGTATCAAAAATACTCATTCACACTTTAATGGCTTCATCCAACCTACTACTCCCTGAATGCAATCTCCTCTTGGATACATTTAATAGCTTCTTTCTGAATGAATCCTATTAGCACAATTTATTCATTCCTTCTGAAACCCTGTGTTTGGAGGCAGAAACATAGCTTGTTGGAATATTACGTTTATTTCATACAATACACATCTTCTCTTAAAAGAAAAAAATAGCCTGACCTAGTTAGATCTTTACACACCAGATAAGTCATAAGAGGAGACTTATACTACCACATATAATTTTTTGGAGTAATATGTTTATAAGAAATAAATGAATAAGAGTGGAAACACTTCATATCTAAGTGTCTCTAAAGGATATTCCATAAACCAATTATTCACTCAATCCAAAATCACTTGCTACTCTGTTTATCAGCCTGTGGTTTAAGGAGCATCCACATGACAATCACCTGGAGGCTGCTGTTAACACAGGTGGGGCCTAAAGAGTTCTATTCCTGGTGAAGAACTGTGCCGCCCACAAACAGTACACACAAGTCTTAGGTACCCTAAAGTTTGAGAACCACGGTCCTCTATGGCACATCGACAGGATTCAAACAACTATGCACAGAGCTTATCTCAGCCCCTTAATTGCTCTCCCTGGTTCTACCCTTCTCCCTATCCCCACACACCTGCTATTCTCTACAAACAGAGGGCTCCTTTTAAAGGTCAGGTCATGTCGCTTCTCTGCTCAAAACTCCCCAAGTGCTTCTCATCCCCTTCATGGCCACAGCTCTGAATGATCTCCCGCTTTGTCTGACCCCTTTCCTACCACGCTGCCCTCCCCTCGGCCAGTCACCGACCTGCTTCCTCTCACACCTGGCCACCTGAGGCGGAGCCTCTGTGCCCTGCAGGTTCCCTCTGCCCAGACTGCTCTCCTGCAGGTACCTGCACGGCCTGTCACCTCACTTCCTGGGGAGTCTTGCTCCAGCATCACCTGGCCGCCCTATCAAGGACCACTCCCCCCATGCCCACACGTACACTCTTTCCTGATTGTATCCTCTTTAGCACTTTAACCAGTAACTGAAATACTTACCAATTTACAATACTGTTGTATCTTTATTAGTTGTCTGTTACCCTCGCTAAAATGTAAGCTTCAAAAGAAGCAGGGATTTTTTTTTCCACTCTCTTTTGTTCTTAAATGTAACCCATTTGGCAGAAGTCAAAAAGTACTCATTGAAAGAATGAATGAATATCATAAATGCTCGAATAAAGGTATCAATGGAGTGTTGTAGGAATCTAGAGGAGAGACAACCAATTCCTCACGGCAACAGCCCACCTCCTCTCACAGAAGGTAACACAAGCTGGGTTTTGAAGAAAGAACGGAGAACACCCTCTAAGAAAAGGAAGGATATTCTACATGGCAACTGGCCTGCAATCTTCAAAAAAGTCAATGTCGGGCTTCCCTAGTGGCACAGTGGTTAAGAATCCGCCTGCCAATGCATGGGGTGTGGGTTCGAGCCCTGGTTCGGGAAGATCCCACATGCCATGGAGCAACTAAGCCCGTGGGCCACAACTACTGAGCCCACGTGCCACAACTACTGAAGCCCATGTGCCTAGAGCCCATGCTCTGCAACGAGAAGCCACCGCAATGAGAAGCCCACACACTGCAACGAAGAGCAGCCCCAGCTCACTGCAACTAGAGCAAAGTCCGCGCACAGCAACGAAGACCCAACGCAGCCAAAAATAAATACAATAAGTAAATAAACAATTGAAAAAGAAAAAAAGTCAGTGTCATGAAAGACAAGGAAAGAACAAGGAACTCTTCGAGACTGAAGGAGACTAGAAAGACGTGACAGCTGGGTGTGGTGCTCGATTCTGAACTGGATCCTTTCGCTCTAAGGACATTATTGGGAAAACCAGAGAAACCTGGAGTCCATCGTTAAAGGTATATATAGCAGTTCTTTTTTAGTATTCTTGCAACTTTCCTATAAGTTTGAAATTGTTTCAAAAGAAGAAAAATGGTGGGAGGGGGAGGCTAGGAAAGCACAAAAGGAACCAGAATTATATGAGTAAGTGTAATGCATTAAATAATCTGTGAATTAAATGCCCAATGAATCAAATACGAGGAAAAAGGACTACTTCTTCCAAATGTTTCTTTTCCCCTTGCTCTCCCATTCCTCCAAGAAAAACTTTGGGCCTATATCATCTTGGCTTAGAGTCAGGCCAAATATGGTCATTTTTCTTTAAGTGTAACACAGATAAACCCCCTGGATTACAGTGGAAACACAGCATGCAGCAGGACATCTGTCTATAAACTCTGTAGTAAATGACATCTCTCTTCTCCCTACAGAGCAGAGGCTTGATCCCCATGAATTGCTGTAACTCAAAACATACTTTTTACATAAAAATAATGATGGGGTTGGAAATAGAAAAAGTAAATCTTTGGACTGGATTGCTGTTGTGAGCCAAAGAGAATGATTAAATATAAAACGGCGGCGGGGGGCGAGGGGGGCGGGAATAGCACTGGGATATAAAGAAACAGATTGACATAGATTTTTTTTTTTTGAAACTGGAAGTTACAGGCAACATGCCTAGAATTTAGACACCAGTATTAAGGACCGAACGCTCTTCCAAGCGGCTACAGCTCCCGTGACAGGTCAAATATCATTACAGCAAACACCACAGCCACAAGAATTTCTGAGTAACCCAAAGCATACCTAACTAATGACTTCCTTAACTCTAGCAGTGTATGATAGCCAACAGCGTTCCCCATTTTAAACACATTAGTACAAACGTACAAAAGAAATACACTGACTATACAAAGGACTCACCAGAAGTTCCCTGATCTTCCATAATAAGGTACAAGTCAATTTTAAAAGACAGAAAAGAAATGAAATGAGTTTACATACAATTTCTCAGGGATACAGCTATGCACTGCACAACCAAACCACCAACAGGCAAGTGAAAGCAGAAGTTCAGTGCCACAGCAAGGGTCTATGGAGACATGCAGAGCCCCTTCCAAGTTCCCTACTCTCCTCTGTATGCGGAGTCCACCACGCTCTCTGGGATTGGTTGGTTTTGATTTAAATTTTCTTCCAAAGCAGTAACGTTGAGAAATTGCTTATTTAAAAAACATGAAGTTTCAACTGGTCCTGGGAAATGGTTAGATCTGGCAACACCGGCTCATATTCTCTGGTCAACCAACAGCTGGAGGAAAGCAGCTCCACCCACACTGGGCAGAAGCATGGCTGACCCTTTACCACACTCCCACCTCTGACCCTCAATGGCTTGTCTTTTGCCTGGTCCCTCAAAGCAGAGGATCTGCAACCCCAGCTTTGAAGAAATCCAGAACAACAACAGTGACGACAAAACACCCAACTTCAGAGGATACCAAAATTGAACTGTATCTTACACATTCTGCTCTAATAAGACTTCAGAGAGAAAGCATACGTTAATAACATTACGTATAATAAATTACACTCACGTTCTTCCAAAGGCATTCTCACAAGCGTCACTGGCGGAGGCAAAGCTTATCATTTGAAACCACTTTGCTGTGGAAGCAGGAATGCTTTGAAAGTCTCTTAGCTTATCAAAACGTGAAGTTGTTTGTTTTAGAAGCCCTCTACGTGAGTTCAAAACTAACCATCATAGTTATGTATATCTTACCACAATTTAGAAAAGAAAAAATAATAACCATCATAAACACATACATACTGTAATGGAAACCATTTAACAGACCTAACTGTCCTAAACTGTCAAAAGAATGACTATTTATGTACTATAAATTTATTTATTTATTTTTATTTATTTTTGGCTGCGTTGTGTCTTCGTTGCTGTGCACGGGCTTTTCTCTAGTTGCGGCGAGCAGGGGCTACTCTTCATTGCAGCGCGTGGGCTTCTCACTACGGTGGCTTCTCTTGTTGCAGAGCACAGGCTCTGGGCACTCGGGCTTCAGTAGTTGTGGCACACGGGCTTAGTTGCTCCATGGCATGAGGGATCTTCCCGGACCAGGGCTCGAACCCGTGTCCCCAGTATTGGCAGGCGGATTCTTAACCACCGTGCCACCAGGGACGTCCCAAGAATGACTATTTTAATTTCTTTCTGAATATTTCCCAACTTTCCAGTTGCATACTATATAAAATCAGAACATCTTTAGTACCAGAGGGATTGTCCGTGGGCACACAACCATGCCCACGGACAAGTCACACACTTCCTGTGCCCCAGTGCCCTCACCAGTACAATGTGAAGAACAGCACAGACACCTCATGGGGTCACTGGGCAGATTAAATGAGTTAATACACAAGCAGCACTTCAGAACAGTGCCTACCACGTCATAAGCGCCATGTAAGAATTAAAAAGAAACAATCACTACTGCCCGGCCTTGTATTACTTGACACAATGATCTAAATTACTGATAAGTTATGTTCTCTTGTCGGAAGCATCCTCATCTCTACCCTGGTCTGCAGAGTGAAACACTGTCTGTCTGATACAGTTTTCTACCCAAAGCACATTCCATTTTTATCAATTTAAGTTGCTGCCAAATCTCAAAAGTCATTAATAAATGTACTGATATCTCAAATGGTTTATGGTAAACCACTCTCAAAAGTATTTAACAGAAAAGAATTAGGTCTAAGCCAGTATCCAAGAGATAGAGATTTATTGAAACAATTATCAAGTTTGAAGAATAAAATCCCCAATGCAGTAAAAACGTAGCATTCAAAAAAAAAAAAAAAAGAGAATGCCTCAATGCAGGAAAAGACAAGTACTATTTAAAGGTAGAGCCTGTAAGTGAATGAATGAATTAAAAAATAAATGAATGAACATCAAACTGGTGAGATGCTGATGATCACAAACTCGTGCTATCCTTAAAAACAACAACAACAAAATACTGCTTATACTTAAGAGTCAATGCCGAACTGTTCTGTCATATTACAGAGCCAGGTTAATAATGATGTATGAAAAATACTCAACTAGCATTCCCTCAATGCTTCCCGTATGCACTGATGCATTTGTGCTTAATGTTGATGGCACGGTCCCCGCTCTGAATCTAAAATATAGTTGGGGAACAAAACTAACAGAGACCACTTTGTAACCTCTGAGTATCCGCTGTAAGAGTTCTCAGAGAGGTGCACCCAGCAGATGCTACAGTGTCCTCAAAGTGAGTGGGAACAGAATCCACACAGAGGAGGAAGCTCCCGGAGTAACAGCACTGCAGCCGTCCCCGTCCACCAGGCTACATGCAGCAAAGTGTAACACGCATAACTCAGGCTGCCTCCTAGCAAGCTGGGGTGGCTCCGTGGGGGGCTGTTTGCTATTTTTGGAAAAAAATACAGCAAGCGTTGTTCTGCTCAGCAATTCCCTAACCCTTCTCAAAACACATAGCAACACCACCTCCTCCGAGCACTCCCTGACCACTCCTTCCTCGGGCTTACACACCCGTTTCCCTTGATGGGTATTTATTTACACGTCTTTCCTCCACTGGACCAAGAGCTCCAAGAATGACGTGAAACCACGTGGTACTGCAGCCCCAGGTCTGCAGGCTCGGCGAACATCCCTGGAGTGAGAGAGGGATGGGAGGATGCCTCAGCCAGGGAAGGGTCCTACACACACAGGGAGGCACTGAGGCAGAGCCCACAGGTTCCAGCGCCAAGCTCCCCTGCACGTTGGTGCTGTGCAGCAGAAGGTAGAGCCTCTGTCCTCAAGGATCTTAGAGTCCACTCAGCCTCCAAAAAGCTGTCTGAGAAAGCACCTTAAGCGCTCTCTCGAGACAGCCACTCATTACCAGTAACGTGAAGAACATGAACCTTTAAATGAGGGGTAGTGGTTTTCAAAGATGCTGCAGGGCTGAGGACGTCAGGACACCATACAAAGAGCGAGCGAGCGAGCGTTCACTGGGTCACACGGAGAAGGGGAATCAACTTACTCATAAATCTCCAACGCTCCACTCCCTCTCTTGCTTACTGGCTGAGCAACTGCCATCTGGAAGGCTTAGCACATGAAAAGCATTATCGCGGTGCTGCTGGAATATTTCTGGTAGGCAGAGAACACAAGATGCCAGAACTTTAAAAAAAGAAAACTAAATCCTATAATTCCGATTACCTTATTTCACCTTTCTTTCCAGCCAATCCAAATTCCACCTGTTGTAAATAGGTACTATTAGAGAAACCTTGCACGTGCTTTGCTGAATCATTCAACGTGCAAAATCTCCACAAGGCCTCACATCTCCCACATTCTGATGGTCAGGCCTAAGCTGACTGGGCAAGCAAAGAGAGACCCCTTGCACACAACCTTCCAACTGAAAGACAGCAGAAAAGCAAGGCAGGCTGTGTTCAATTTCACGGAGCCCATGGCGGGCTCTGGTTAGGTCCACCTGAACACCCCCAAAGCCTGGGACCTTAACACGCATCTCCCACCCCTGGCTCCGGCTGGCTGTGCCTATATCCCTTAATGACCTCACCTGAGCTCTCATCTGTGGTTCCGTTGTCTGTCTTGTTCTCTGGCACCTCTGCCTGCCTGGGTCTCTGAGGGTCTTCAGGGGCTGCCCGGCCCTGCGGGGCCAGCATGAAGGAAGCCACCACTTCAAGGTTCAGCCTGGCTACTTTGCAGAAGCCAGGCCTGAGAGGGGCTCCTAGCTGTTTTGTTTTGAGACCTCAGGCTATGGAATCCGATAAAAATGTTCTTCAGTCTAGTGTCACAAAAAGCCCTTTTCCCCTAAAGGGACCCAGCAATCTGAAAGTGTCTTGCAAAGCATGTTCCTGCTCTAGTCTTCAGAGCCTTCCCTGAGGCAGGCATGTGGCAGGCTCCAAGTCAGACAGAAGGATACTGAGTCTCCGGGGGCCTGGCCCGTAACAGACCGTACAACAAACCAGGGCCTCCCTCATGCTGCCTTTTAGGTTTTCGGTTTTTTTAATTCAACAAGATCGCTTGGCACTGTCCGCGTCACCATCTGAGTCTACAGATGGGAAGGGAAATTGGAGCACAGGCGATCTCTGTACTTCCCACCAGGTCCCCCCAGACACACTGCCCAGTAAGACCAGCTCACGCTAACCTGAGGGCAGCAGGGACTTCTCTTGCTGGCCAAACAAAATGTAAAACCATCCTCAACCCCTTCCGATCAAAAGTTTGTCAGCCTCTGACTGGAGGAAGCACCTACCTGTCGCTACCCTGTGTTTATTTTCCATTTCTTTAACAGCCTTGATGCCTCTGCTATCATATTCTAAAATCCCAGGTGCACAGGGAATGTTCGCACTTCTTCAAAATGTTAAAAAAAAAAAAAAAAAGCCACAACAAACGTGCATATCTGTATATGCTGCTTGGGTTTCAAAAACATAAATTATCTTCAGCCGGAATCAGAACTCAGCAACAGCTCCCTCCTGCCCACACCCGGCACGAGGGTCTCCTGCTCTAGGAGCCTGACAGTGGAACCCTTTACTGGAGTGACTTAACATCCTTGAGCTTCCAGTAGGATCACTATGTATGCTGTCATCCAAAATGAATAATTTTCAAAGGGGACACTATTAATCATTACATGGGGACTACAGGTATAAACCAAAACTGTTGCAGAAAACCAAGACCCAGTAAGCACTTTAAAGATGCAACCCTGGGTGCTGAGGTTACCATCAAAGTCGCATTAAATGCGTAGCCCTCACACTCTCAAAGCTGATTGACTAGTGCAGTATACGAACAAATAATCACCCAAATAAGTAATGATGATCTAACCTAAGTATGATGGGTGCTGGGAAGGAAAAGTCCTGGGTGTTATGACAGAATATTTCAAGGCTTAACCGGATTTGGGGGGGGTGGGGCAGAATCCCATGCGCTCTGGGAAGAGCATATGCAAAGGCTCTGAAGTAGGAAGGAATACCAGGGAGAAAAGAAAGGCCAGAGGGCCGGAGGGGGAGAGGAGGAAGGAGGGGATAAGGCTGCAAGGTAGGCACTGGAGAAGGAAATGATGACAGGGAGGATTTTAGGTGAGACCAAGTGCAGTGGGAAGCCGGGGAGATCACTCAAAGTCTGGACTGTCATGATCAGACCTGGGACTGGACCACTCTGGCTCAGGGCAAAGTGGACCACAGGCAGGTGAGAGACAGCAGGAGGCCAGGGCAGTCGGGAGGATGAAAGCTCAGACCAGGACAATGGTTATACAGATGGATTAATGAGGGCAGATGTGAAAAAAATCGAGATGTAACGTCCAACGATGCTGGTGATGGGGGAGAAGGTTGCCAAGATTCTGGCTCAGCCAGAAAAAAATGTGCCTGAACATAAGACAGCAAAGCCAGTTCCTTACACAACCCTAAATTGCCTAGGCTTGCCTTGTAACCTTGTTCACACAGCCTCAAAAACCCTGAGCGACATAATGTTAAAATGAAATGCAAATGCTAAAGCTACCCTACCACAGTTTTCTCTCTCCCACAAATCAATGAATCTTTCAACAAATCTAAACAAGACAGATCTCAACAACTCAATATTCTCGGTTTGTCGTGACCTCCGCAGCTATGCCACCCAATAATACAGTTGAAAATGAAGTTATTAAGAGTTCTGAGTGACACGGGAAGTTTGCCTTTCATCTTTAGAGATGGCGTTCAAATTGCAGATCCTTTCTAGGATTGAAAATCTGTAAAATCACATCTGGTCCCCATTTATTTCGATGTTCATCACTTCGATGAACAGAATTAAAAATGACTGGTAGTCACCCTTTGAGAGGATATGATAAATAAATGGAAAGGAATCATTTTGGTTACAGTGGTTATACCGCCCTGTACCACTACCCCTAAAGATTAGCTTTTCGTGAAATATATCACAAATAGAAAATAGAACAGTGCCTAGCCTCTCCTCTGTATGTCAAGAATTCCCATGCACATAACTAAAAATGATCACAGTAAAAATTACTTACAACTTATATTCATGTCATACCCTCTAGTTTGCAAAGCTCTAACTTTTTTCGGTTACCTTGAAAGCACAAGCAGGCATATATGCACTTGACTATCAAGATTTTTCACAAGGGCCCTCCATGAGCCAACAAAGGAAAACTGCCTGGGACCAAAGTCTGGATTACAGTGTATAAAGTTTCCCTATCTGAGAGTGCTGTGACCCAGATCTCAAATAGTCAGATACTGTCAACTGACACATACATATGTGCCCTTTTTTTTTTTTTCCTTTTTTGAGTAACTGTATTCTTTGCAATATTCATTAAATGCGGTTTAATCTGTTTGTGATTATAACGTGTTTGTTATAAAAGCAGTCCACAAACAGGAGGGGAAAAAATCTGTGTGGATGCTTTGTCTCAATTTGAATTTTTAAAAATACATAGTCACGGAGCTTCCCTGGTGGCGCAGTGGTTGAGAGTCCGCCTGCCGATGCAGGGGACACTGGTTTGTGCCCCGGTCCGGGAGGATCCCACATGCCACGGAGCGGCTGGGCCCGTGAGCCATGGCCGCTGAGCCTGCGCGTCCGGAGCCTGTGCTCTGCCATGGGAGAGGCCACAACAGTGAGAGGCCCGCGTACCGCAAAAAATAAAAGGAGAACCACGGGTGGGTGAAATGACATCCTTCAGGGTCAGGATAACAGGGGTCAAGGGAGCATCCACAGCGAGAGTTATTGAGCACTTCATTTACGTTAAAAAAAAAAAAAAAAAAAAAATATATATATATATATAGTCACCACTTTCTTATCTTACTAGACATACCCTAACTCACTGCAAAACAGAAAGGCCCTAGAACACAAAGGAGGGCTCGTGGTTCTGGAAGGGACATGCAAAACGGCATCAGAGCCTCTGCAGGTGGAGGTCAGAAGAGAGGTGGAGAGAAGTAAGGGACTAAAGGGGTTATAAACCCAACTGCGAGGAGTTGGAGAAGAGACAATAGATGCCCAATCTTTGGAAAGTCCTGTAGGTCTGAGCTAGAACGGATCACAGAAGTCAGGATGACAGCACTGAGGCCTTCCTCCACAGCCAGGCTTGCTGAGCTTTCAGGGAGAGGGGTAAAAGGAGGACGGGAGCACAGCAGAGAGAAAGCCAAGTAAAATCAGGCAACTCCCGTCACCCCAAATCTCCGCCGTCAGGCCCCACTCCCGAACCAGCACATCTTCCCACATCAGAGAAGTGGGAACAAATTAGTTCACGTTGGGCTAATGGTTTACAGCTAACTAAGCACTCTCACATTTTCTTATATTTAGTCATTCATGCATTCAAAACAATTTCTGGAATGCCTTCTAAGAGCCAGGCCCTGCCAAGACCTGGAACGAAACCCCATTCAGGTGTTGTCCCACAAGGACCTCAAAGACCAGTGGAAACGGGCCCCCTAACCGAATTGGCACCAAAGACAACCACTGTGGCAAGCACCCCATGCAGGTGCAATTCCACCAGCCTAATCCCTACACAAGGGAGGGATTTACTGCCTGATGTCTTCATCTTTTCACCATTGTTTAAAATGGTTCCAAGGGTGGACCTAGCTAGACAGCACACAATCCATGTGATTTGATAGCTTGTAAAAGTCACGATGGCCAGCTTGTATTTTAACCATTTAAACCCACCTTTGATGTATCCTTTTAAAAACAAACAATTTGCTGTGAATCAAAGACAATGAGGTAAAAAAACAGCGCGTTAAAAGGGAAAAAAAGAGACTACAAAACAAAACAGATTGCCCAGAACCACTCAAACTGAGAAAGGCGGAGTGCCAGGCTGCAACTTTGCAGCTAAGAGCATCCCACAGCCCTCCTCTATATATGCCATCCAACTGGCCAGAAGCAAGACATATCAGCTCCTTCTCTTCTGTATTATGGTAGATTTTGGTGTATTTTTAATGGTTTTGAAAATGTTTCTGAAAAAGAGCTGTAAGGCATTTATGCTGAAGACAAAACAGCTAAATGGGATATAGTTAAATGATGGGGTGGGGCGGGGGCAGAGAAAGTTTAGCAAAGAGTTCTCAAAGGCTGTAATTCTAGAACCAGCTCTTGTAAGAACAATTACAGCAGCGCTAGCGGCAGCTACCCAGGTCCTGAGAAAAGTGCTTCGCACTCATGGCCTCTTTGCTTTTTACAACTTTTAATGGTAGATACCACACCTTTGGTAGAAGGTAGACAGAAATGGTGGACACATCATTGAAAGCAGAGGTAAGTGCAAAGTTACAGTCAGAAAACATAAATAAGCTCACAATCTGGGGCCAGTTCCCAAGCCCCTATTCGCACAGGGTGACGGGGAGAGAACACAGTGACACCTGCATACACCACAGACTGCATCACAGCAGAGGACCCCTGAACTTAGGGAACCCGACTTTTATAATGGACATCATATATGCCTATCCCTTTGCTCCATACAAGTATGGCTGGGGAACAGACTGTGGATGAGAGGTGAGAAATAGGCAAGGTCCCTATAACGGAGTTTAGCTTTAATCCTGTCCAAATTAAGAGCCATTTAAGAATTTAAAGTAGGCAATGTGACACAATCAGATTTACCACTGGAGAACTCTCCCTGCAGGAGAATGGAGCATTGGGGAAGGAAGGGAGTACTACAATCCTACAAGTGAAAAATGCTGCAAATATCCTTGAAAAGGTGCTCCAGAACAAAGGCAGTCAGTACGTCAGCTTGCAAGACATACAGAAACACGAGAAATTTATGGAGACCTGTTTTCCGACATACTCACTTTGCCTGTGAGGATTAACTGAGACTCAGAAAGCTTAAGATGAGTCAGGGTAACATAGCTAGAAGGTAACAGAAGTGAGATTCAAACCCAGACCTTGTGATGCCAAGTCCCACTACCCTCCATTATTCAAAATCCTATTATGGAAAACATACCGGCTTCTGCTAGGGGAAGGGGATATGGGGGTGATAAACAGGTCTTCCAGGTATCCCTGGAGGTTGTCAGCTCACATGGGAAGGGAAAAGGGACATACTAGTGACTGGTAATTCTGCCTAGCTATAAGGATATAGGTTCTCCTTGGGTCATAGGGCTCAAAACTCGAATGAAAGAACAGAACTAGCCTGCTCTAGGAGACAGCAGTGATGCATCTCTATGTGGCGGTGGAGTTCTACTCCCAAGTCTTTTGTTAGCCCCTTCCTAAATCCACCGGACAAAATTTTAAGTGAGAATGCATTCAGAATGGTGAAGAAACGTTTATATGTGAATACTTGGCCTTTATTTCCTAAAACTACTTACAGAGGTATGCAATAAAATAACATTCCATATAAAAATGATCTCACTTCATCTGTGTATTTAAACTAGCTAACACTTCACATACATAATTAAAAGAAAGTAAAGTAACTGTATTAAGAAACTGAAAAGAATTTGGTTGGCAGCCTCTTCATTTTGATAACAAACATACCGGATTCAAGAATCAAAGGTAGGGGCTTCCCTGGTGGCGCAGTGGTTGAGAGTCTGCCTACCGATGCAGGGGACGCGGGCTTGTGCCCCGGTCGGGGAAGATCCCACATGCATCCTGCACTCTAGAGCCCGTGAGACACAACTACTGAAGCCCGCGCGCCTAGAGCCCGTGCTCTGCAACAAGAGAAGCCACTGCAATGAGAAGCCCACGCACCGCAACTAAAGAAGCCCATGCGGAGCAACGAAGACCCAACGCAGCCAAAAATAAACGTTTTAAAAAAAGAATCGAACGTAACTGCAGGCAATTACTTTTTAAATGGGGTTCATTATTTTGAACATGAGTGATCGAGTTCATTTATTAACATAAAAGTGAACAAATGACTTGCTTGGCTTCAAGGGGACAGTAACAGAGGTTCAGCACCTGCACGTCTTTTGGTCTCCCTGGGCTCAATGGGGACCAGCTGGATTGCGGACACTAGTCTGAGGTTTCTTAGCTCAGTCTGCAAGGTCCCAAGGTCTCTGAGCAGTCCTTGCCAGCCGGGGTTACCCTCTTGCTTGGCAGGGAGCTCCCAGCTCCCCATGAGAAGCCTCCACCCTCACCACCATCACCACCAGGTTCCTCCACCAGGAGCGAAAGGCACAGGTGATACTTATCACACTAACAAGTGTCTGAATCCACTCAGCCTAACGATCACCCACTTTACAGGCCACTTAAAACATCTTTATTGCAGTATAATTGCTTTACAATGGTGTTAGTTTCTGCTGTAAAACAAAGTGAACCAGCTACGTGTATACATATATCCCCACAGCCCCTCCCTCTTGTGTTTCCCTCCCACCCTCCCTATCCCACCCCTCCTGGTGGTCACAAAGCACCAAGCTGATCTCCCTGTGCCGTGCGGCTAATTCCCACTAGCTATCTATTTCACGTTTGGTAGTGTATATAAGTCCATGCCACTCTCTCACTTCGTCCCAGCTTACCCTTCCCCCTCCCCGTGTCCTCAAGTCCATTCTCTATGTCTGCATCTTTATTCCTGTCCTGCCCCTAGGTTCATCAGAACCTTTTTTTTTTTAGATTCCATATATATGTGTTAGCATGCAGTATTTGTTTTTCTCTTTCTGACTTACTTCACTCTGTATGACAGACTCTAGGTCTATCCACCTCATTACAAATAGCTCAATTTCGTTTCTTTTTATGGCTGAGTAATATTCCATTGTATATATGTGCCACATCTTCTTTATCCATTCATCTATTGATGGAAACTTAGGTTGCTTCCATGTCCTGGCTATTGTAAACAGAGCTACAATGAACATTGTGGTACATGACTCTTTTTGAATGATGGTTTTCTCAGGGTATATGCCCAGTAGTGGGATTGCTGGGCCATATGGTAGTGCAATTTTTAGTTTTTTAAGGAACCTCCAGACTGTTCTCCATAGTGGCTGTATCAATTTACATTCCCATCCAGCCGCTCTGCGGCATGTGGGATCCTCCCGGACCGGGGCACGAACCCGCGTCCCCTGCATCGGCAGGTGGACTCTCAACCACTGCGCCACCAAGGAAGCCCTCATTGTAGTTTTGATTTGCATTTCTCTAATGATTAGTGATGTTGAGCATCCTTTCATGTGTTTGTTGGCAATCTGTATGTCTTCTTTGGAGAAATGTCTATTTAGGTCTTCTGCCCATTTTTGGATTGGGTTGTTTGTGTTTTTGATGTTGAGCTGCATGAGCTGCTTGTATATTTTGGAGATGAATCCTTTGTCACTTGCTTTGTTTGCAAATATTTTCTCCCATTCTGAGGGTTGTCTTTTGGTCTTGTTTATGGTTTCCTTTGCTGTGCAAAAGCTTTTAAGTTTCATTAGGTCCCATTTGTTCATTTTTGTTTTTATTTCCATTTCTCTAGGAGGTGGGTCAAAAAGGATCTTGCTGTGATTTATATCAAAGAGTGTTCTTCCTATGTTTTCCTCTAAGAGTTTTATAGTGTCTGGCCTTACATTTAGGTCTTTAGTCCATTTTGAGTTTATTTTTGTGTATGGTGTTAGGGAGTGTTCTAATTTCATTCTGTTACATGTAGCTGTCCAGTTTTCCCAGCACCACTTATTGAAGAGGCTGTCTTTTCTCCATTGTGTATTCTTGCCTCCTTTATCAAAAATAAGGTGACCATATGTGCGTGGGTTTATCTCTGGGCTTCCTATCCTGTAGGCCACTTGTTTAAACCTTTGGATGGCTGCCCAATGCACACAAGCTGCCACACTGCACAACCCAGGGAGCAAGCACTATGCATGTCCTGGGGAGTTACACAGTTCACAACCTGTGTAGCTATGTGTGGCAGCGACCAATATTCCCCCTCAAAATCCACTTCCTGACCCATGAGTTTTTTTATGTAATCCGTGAATCCCCAGATTTCAGCAGTCATCATGGATCTCAATTGATGGCTGCAGGAAGTTAACCATTTTCACATATCATTATGTGAATGAAAAATATTATTTAGAATTTGTTTCTAACTGCCAGTAAGATTCACACTGGAAACACCAGGAGCGGCGCTTCAACATCTAATGTATTTGAGCCCTGAGAGCCCTCTCTCCATCAAGAAACTTAATGTCAGGCCTAATTACCACACAGACATATTAGTCTTTTGATGGGGGAAGAACTAAATACCTACTGCAGATAACCGGTAAATACACTTTTACAGATACATTTTAAAAAACACATACCCACAGAAATTATTGTTCTGAACAAATGTCCTTCCTTGGCTCTCATCAGCTGCACGACTGTTCATTATAAACGCTTCTCTAAATTGCCTATACCAGCTTGGAGGCGATCTCAGTGTCATTCTCCAAGAGGCTGGTTAACTGACTGCTTGAAAACAATTCATTCCACAAGTATCAAAAAGCACACAGAGGGGCTTCCCTGGTGGCGCAGTGGTTGGGAGTCCGCCTGCCGGTGCAGGGGACGCGGGTTCGTGCCCTGGTCCGGGAGGATCCCACATGCCACGGAGCGGCTGGGCCCGTGAGCCATGGCCACTGAGCCTGCGCGTCCGGAGCCTGTGCTCCGCAGCAGGAGGGGCCACAGCAGTGAGAGGCCCGCGTACGGCAAAAAAAAAAAAAAAGCACACAGAAAGTCTCTTCCCCAGTCCAATTCAACAGAGCCAGGCTGCTTCTGAGATGAGCTGTTCCCGCTCTTCCTCAGCTGCAGCCCACTGCCTTGACATGGACTTTCCCATCTCTCTCCTTTCAGGGCCAGACATCTGACAATCTCTGCACCTTGCCCTGTGTGTGCCCTCTGGGGCTGCCCAGGCTCCCAATAACCTGTGCTCTCCTCCACGGCCCCCAAGAATTCTGAATCCTGTCGCTCGGCACTCTCAAAATCAGCCACCCACGTGTGTCAGCTCTGCGTCTTACCTCAATTAGGATGCAACAATTCTTGGTGAGGATGTGCTGGTCTCCTTGGTTCCCTGGAGTCGCATTGACCAGTGGCACAGCTGTGAAGTGCCTGAGAAGCCCTCATCAGGTCTTAGAAACCTGAGAAGGAAGCTCTGAGGAGCCACCCACTGTCGCCTTCCTAAACACATTTGTAGGTGAGGCCCTGGTGATTATGTTCTAAACAGGACACATCTGAACACATTTAACAGGCTATGTATTCAACTTATATACAGTACACCTGTGTCTGGTCTTATTCGCTTTTACCCTACTTGCAGGGTAATACATTAGCCTCAGCAGCACAGCAGGCAGCATGGGCGCCATGTCTGTCTGTTCTCCTCACCCCAAAGTCCAACGGCGGTGGCACTGAGGGGCCCAGACGGAAGCTGCACGTGCTGCTTTATGTTTGCGGCACAGCTGTGCAACCTATGCTTTGGGGACCTGCTACTGCATAACAAGTGTAGGTGAGGTTGCTCTTTGCCCCAGGGAGACACATCACCTCATCCTTCAAGGCTGCTCACCACAGACACAACCCTAAGAAATGGCCCGAGTGAAGAGCATTTTCCGCCCACCCAGCAAGACATGGCGAAGCACAAGAGACCCACTGAGGAGTGTCTCCGGACATTCCTCAATTTACACGACTGTCCTTATGGGGTTCCTGGTCCCAAAAACTCCTCCACATGAGCCGCCCTACACTCTTCATGTCATGGGTTACAAAAGCAGCAGTATTATGCCCCTCATGGGAAAGGTACTTTGAAACACTCCAGAGTTAATTGTTCAACAGCACAGTCTGGGATCCCCCCAAGCATATCCTTCCCTCAATACAGTGGCCCAATACCACCTCTGCTTCTCCTCTCCCTTTCTGTTTCACCTCCCCCACTTTTTGAAACTTTTCTGTATTTAGAAATGCACAAGAAATAAAAAATAAACTACATATACATAAATATACACACATTTACATATATATATACATATACACACACACACACACACACACACTCACATATATATAGTGTACAAGATAAAAGCTATTCTCAATCTGGGCAAAACTTTAGTTCCAGAAATCTTCATCTATATAACTGAAGGAAGAGGAACCACTTACGATAGTTCAGAAAATGAAAAACAAGACAAAAATCCACTTGACAAATACACTCTGAAAAGAACTAACTTCGGGGAGGGAAGCTGCTTTCTTTTACTATAATGTCAATGATTTTTCAGACTTATATTTTTTTTTATTTCCCAAGCAGTGAAAAGCAATTTAAAATGCAAGATTCCTTAAAGTTCAGCAGCCAATAAAACACCATTTGTAACAAAAACTTGTAAGCATCTAAATATAAATTCAGTTAGAAAATTTGTAATTACAATCAGAATAAATTATATATTAATAAATTAAACTTTATAAAAATACCTACTTGTGTATAACAAATTTTTGCAGAGGGGCCCAGATGAATGCTAATCTTGTTCCTAAACGGAGAAAATTAATATAGATGGCCAACAGGCACATGAAAATATGTTCAATATCGCTAATTAGAGAAACGCAAATCAAAACTACAATGAGGTATCACCTCACACCAGTCAGAACGGCCATCATCAAAAAGTCTACAAATAATAAATGCTGGAGAGGGTGTGGAGAAAAGGGAACCCTCGTATACTGTTGGTGGGAATGTAAATTGGTACAGCTACTATGGAGAATAGTAAGGAGGTTCCTTAGAAAACTAAAAATAGAATTACCATATGATCCTGCAATCCTACTCCTGGGCATATATCCAGAGAAAACTCTTAATTCAGAAAGATACATGCACGCCAATGTTCATAGCAGCATCATTTACAATAGCCAACACTTGGAAGAAACCTAAGTGTCCATCAACAGATGATAAAGAAAACATGGTATTTATATACGGAATATTACTCAGCAACAAAAGAGAATGCCATTTGCAGCAACATGGATGGAACTAGAGATTATCACACTAAGTGAAGTAAGTCAAAGACAAATATCATATGCTATCACTTATATGTGGAATCTAAAAGAAAGATGTAAATGAACTTATTTACAAAACAGAAATAGACTCACAGACATAGAAAACAAACTCATGGTTACCAAAGGGAATGGGGGGGAGGGGGGAGGATAAATTAGGATTCTGGGATTAACAGATACTGACCACTATATATAAAACAGATAACAAGGACCTACTGTACAGCACAGGGAACTATATTCAATATCTTGTAATAACCTATAATGGAAAAAACCTGAAAAAGGATATATATCAAGCAAGGTATGTATAACTGAATCACTTTGTTGTACACCTGAAACTAACACTGTAAATTAATTATACTTCAATTAAAAAATGGTTATTAAAAAAGAAAATTACTTTAGATTCAACTAACTTATTTCAATTAATAATTACTGGGTACTTGCTATATTTTAGGTATTTTTCCAGGCATATTTCTGTTATTAGAATTTTTATTTTATTAGAGCTGTAATATTCTGCATATACTACCATTAAAAAAAAAACAAAAAAACAGGTAGGTTCGTGGCCTCAAAATGACCCTCTAGGCAAGACACGAGAAATGTTGGCATTTGTGATAAAGAAACAGAGGGCTGATCAGGTCATGCCAGCAATGGACATTGTGAACAGCTGCAGCTAAACGTGAGAAGTAATCAGGTCCAGGAGGCAGGGGAATGGAGCAGCTGCCCCAGCTAGAAAACTAAACTCTCAGATAGATCTAGTTGCCGAAGGAAAGTGTGGAGACGCAGTCTCCTCCAGTAGGTGAAGCACCAAAGGAAACAAAGTTTGACGTGAGAGAAAAGCACTATTATACAGACAGCGCTTCCCTAATAAGGAAAGTTGAGGTTCCCGGACTCCGACAACACCTTTCCCGGCTGATACTGAATCAAAAGCCTACACCTGTCCCAAGTAGTCATCTATTCCACACCTGATTCCAAGGTCAGCAGTCACGGAGCACTCACCCGGCTCAGGCTTGGCACATGTATCATCGCATTGCATCTTTAGTTATCCCAGAGGTAGGCTTACTGTTACCCACTTTTTGCCCAAAAGAAACAGTCCGGAATGATGACATAACTGTCCATGGTCACACAGCTTAGAAGTGCCAAGGCCAATATTTGAATCCAAGTAGTCTCACTCTTAACCACTATCTTAAACACTGCAATATTCTCTACCTAGCTTGGCTGGGGTGGAGGTGTGGGGATAAAGAGCACATGTACCGGATTTGTTTTCTTTTTAAATGTCACCTCATACTAGCTGGAGTACATCAGTGCAAACCAAATAACAAATACCATGGGTATCCACTTTCAGTAATAAAAACCCAAGTAGGACACATGAATTCGTAAGTTAATTCGTAAGTTCATCACCACAGAATCTTCCAACACCTAATAGTTTGTTTAAATGAAATATGAACAATATTAGAGATGACAAAGAATTTCAGATAATATCTATGCCATCAAGATTAATCTATTCAAGATGCAACTTCACGTGCTATATAATTGGAAGCCTTTGCGTCTCTGCTAACTTAAAAGCCACATATGGAATTCATATGAAGAAGGAGTTTTCGAGTCTGCTCATTCCAAAGGCAAGAGTAATGCATAATAAATAACCTGAATACTTACTTAACATAAGCAAGTTGATGTTAATCAAAATGACTGCGCCAAAGCTGTTTAGTAGAACCAAATGCGGTCAAAGCACTGGGACTTGGAAACTTGGGCAATTCAGCCAGCACACAGCCTACTAGGCCAAATGCCGACTTCATCCTCGTTCAACGCGTAAATGGTACACAGAAACCTTCTCCACCGTCCTCAGCACGACATCAAATCCTCCAGGACACCCGCCGTCCCCTCTGCACGCTCTTCCCACGCAGCAAGGCCGGGAACCGCGGAAGCCACGGAGACGCGTGGAGGACACGGAGACGCGCCGAGCCCAAAGAGACGCTCTGCGCCCAGAGCACCAGCTGTGGCTGCTTTATAAATTGGGGGCTTTGCGGAAAAGTTTGGATGGAAAAAAAAAAAGTATTCCACTATTAAGAGGGGGAAAAAGGTGAGGAGAGGGGCAGGTAAAAACTAGAAGCCTAACTGATTCTTGAGGTCCGTTTCAACATATGTTTTGAGATTATATAATCAAGAATGCAAAAGACCAATTAAAGGATAGTTCCAATACTTGAGCACGAAAAGACCTGCCAAAGAACACTCAGTTAAATATTTGCAAAGCCATTCCTGTTGAAAATAATTCCAACCTTCTGTGCTTTCATCAGCAGGTTAACGTTTTTAAAGAGTAAGAAAGAGATTTAGTTACCCCCAAAGCAAAAAGCCCTATCTTCTCCGTTCTGGAATTAGATTCACAGAAAATGGGGGGCGGGGGGAAGGATGGGACTCAATAGCAAGGATATTTGAAATTAAAAAACTGCATTCTGAAGGTTCTTAGCAATAATTAATGATCTGTTGGTGCCTCCAGCTAGGCTGCAGTAATTTCATAATTCAAAAGAACTTATTTTCTAGTCTTCATCTAAGAACCAAAAAAGCAAGAATAGTGTTTTTTCCTGCTTATGTCTTAGGTACTAAGACTGATCTCTGGTTTTTATTTTTAACTTACAAAAAGTTTCATTTAGCTTGCGTATTTATAGGATACTGTAATGAGGAAATTTTAATCTTTTATTGCAAATAAAATTGTTTGGAGGTCATATGATCATTTAGGTAGTTTTTCTTTCTTTATCCAAAGAAAGCATATATCTACTCATAAAAAAAAAATCCAAGGATATAAATCAATATTTAATATGCATGAAGGATATACACTGATAATATATATTTTAAATATCCAAGGATATATGTCAATTTTAAATGGAATGTATGTATTTCACAAAATGTAAAAGATATTTCAGTCCTCTTTTTAGTGAAAGCAATCCTTTTATTTCTAAAATATTGACTCTATATCTTAAAAAACGATGAATGAGTAAAACATTATTTTCAAACTTTTATGCAATTGTTTCAGAGCCTCACTGGAGAGCAACTTTAAAACTCTCAAAGCATACAGTAAGAATATTAGGGATTATTAAATCTTTGCAGACTTGCAAAAACCTTAAATGCCACATATCATCTAGCCACCTCTTCATTCAATTTATTCTTTCAAAAACCCCAACAGACAAAGCTAAAAAGAACTGGTACCAAAAAAAACACTACTTTCCATAGGATTCCAGTTATGAGATTAGAAAAAAAAAATAGAGTAGAATTTCTCACATGAGTTGCCATGTGGGCAGTTGCTGTCCATCCTTGAATAAGCAGGCACCAACAATGAAACAGGTGTTCAGAAAGTTCCAACTACATTTTTCTAAGTAAAGGTCATGTTGAAAAACATTTAAAGCTAAAAGCCTGGGTTTTTGGGGGGTTTTGTTTTTCAATTACTTAACACTATAACTCCTTCCTTTAAAAGTACAGGGTTTTTCAAATGCCTAAAGCAGATTTATTGATTTTTTTTCCTTGTGTGAAATTGATGTTTATTCACAAGGTATTTGTTCTGTATGTTGAAACACTTATTCTAAATGTTGTCCTGAGGGGGGATATACTGGTGAAGTCAGAAGAAATGCTTAAAAGCTAGTGATGGAAAAGCACATTCTTCCTTTACAAAGTTAAGTGACTGCGGTTTGCTAAATTTGAATCCTTGTAAGTGACTACCACTGAAACTCTAAAATGGGCTGTTTGTTTGTTTGTTTTGGGGTGTTTGTTCACTGCTCTCAGAGCACTTGACTGAGTCTCTACTTTTAATATAATTGAACTGAAAGTTACTGGAATGTGGTGAATTTCTTTTCCTTAAAAAACAAGGTATATTAATGTTGCTGTATTGTTTTTACAATAAAAAAGTATAAAGAAAGTACCCTATTCTAAAAAATGCATCAAATAAATGGATTCATTCCAAATTGAACATAATCAATAGTAACTTGAAGGAAGAGGAGATGGGGGAGGTGTAGAGGAAGAAACCCACTGATAGATTTCCTAAGTATTTCAGGTTGACTTTCTGTTCGCCTGAAATCCAATTTTCCAAAGCATTTTCCCTTTTAAACCTAAGATGTAATTATTCACTGGGCCTGGGGGTAGCAATTTTTCAGAAATTGGGGGTACCCCTCTTTTTTCCCAACAGAAAACAGAACCTGGAGTCGGCAAGAATCTGAACACATCCCCCCAATCATTTTACCTCTAGAGATTCACCCATCTTGCTAATAGGTTTCAGCTTATAAATGCATGTCTTCCTGCAAATTACTTAAAAGCAGTGTTCCCCAAAGTGAGATTCCCTGGTGACCTGGGGTGCCAGAGGAGACAATTTTAGAATACAGTATTAAATAACCTTAAATAAGAAAGTCATTTCCTTTTCAACTCTCTTTTAATCCTCTGGTCTAGTCAAGGAGAAAGTCTCCATTTGATCCCAGGATGCTGAATACTTTGTACACTTGTTAACTTCCACTGTAACAAAGGAAAATAAGCCTCCAAGTCAGGGCTGCCAGCAGGCACCAAGAGCTACCTGGAAGTTAACAAGCCATATTACTGTCATTGTATGTATCTGAATAGTGATATTTTTCAAGTTTCCTTTTTAAATAAATGTATTTCAGGTTTAAAAACGGAGTCGATTTAAAGGGAAAGAATACGTTTGAAATGGTCTAGATCCTTGAAACTGAAAATGAGATCAGTGGACCAGAAGCACCAGCCTCACCCGGGAGCGCGTTAAGGTACTGGATCTTCGGCCCCTCTCACACCTACCGAATCAGAATCTGCATTTGAAACGAGTTTCCCACGTGACTTAAATTTTACAAAACTCTGGGGTGGCACAACAGTTTGTCCAAAACCATGCAGGCAGTTTGCAAACGCCTGAGCTTTGAGATTCGCTGCTTCGGTGTATCAGGTGGCCATCCTTCAGACCCTCAACGAAACCAACTAGCGGAGGGCTGACGACAAGGAGAAAACTCAGTGCTTTCCCCACGGGGGGTCACAAACCATCAGTGGATTGTGAGGTCAGTGAGTGGGTCTAAAGTGGCAGCGTTGGGGATGCTACAGTAAGCTACAGTGACTTTAAGCAAGCTCCTATGATGTCCTATCCGGCCACATAAATCATCTTTTTTTATATTTTTGCGGTACGCGGGCCTCTCACTGTTGTGGCCTCTCCCGTTGCGGAGCACAGGCTCCGGATGCGCAGGCCCAGCGGCCATGGCTCACGGGCCCAGCCGCTCCGCGGCACGTGGGATCTTCCCAGACCGGGTCATGAACCCGCGTCCCCTGCATCGGCAGGCGGGCTCTCAACCACTGCGCCACCGGGGAAGCCCATAAATCATCTTTTTTACTAACGAATACTACAGTAAAAATTCTACCTAACCCTCCCCTTCATCCCTCCTCTCCCCCTTCAAGGGCTGGGGCTTTCTGCACATCTTCAGCATGGGAATGAGTGCCAAGGCTCCTTGGACCTACTGAATTAGCATGTCCTGGCCTTTTCTCCCAGAGTTGAGCCCCGTTAGAGAGAGAATTATGCTTTGGAAATAGGGCAGCCCAGGTCTTCTGCATCAGGTGATAGTGCTGGAAGCAAAAGAGCACAGCTCTCAGGGCATCCCAGTAACGCTTCAAAGGAGAAGCCAGGCAGTCACTCATTCCCAAGATAGATGGCCCAATTAGTCAATGATCCAGGTAGTTCAGGCCAAAATCCTACTCCTTCATCAGTTGGAAAGACATCCAAGGGGAAAGCCTGAATTACCTGTGTTGCTGACTCAGTGTTCACCTTCACAGCCTAAAGACTGTGTCGGAAATACAGAGGAAAACAATGACCAAAATATACAGGACTTATGACACCATAAAAGCTAAATATATATACTTATAGCCATCTAGGCATTTCCACAATATCCCGATTTAACAGGTTTTAATAAAATGTTTCTATTTCTCCCCGGTGCTAGGCCTAACACCAGAGTCCAACATCAGAAACTCAACTTCCCAGTACAAAACACCGATATGAGACAGTTTCGTTTTGCAAAGAAAATGAAGAAGAGTGAAGCTAACGGGTAAAGAAAAATGGGCAAATTAACAACAAACAATAGACATGAATTCATGGTCTGGTATCCATGATAAGAATTACATGCTATTCATTACAATGAAAAGAACATTGTGAACATTTGTTAGACCTTTTTTTTTCCTTTAGTTATTTTAGGAATGTACTTATGTAGGCAGAACATTACAGAGAACAAAAAATACATGTTACAATGAAAGATTACTGTAATGGTTCTGAAAGAAGTCAAGAAAAAAAAAACACCAAATGAAATTATGGGTGTTGAGGAGAATAGAGTAATAATTGCTAATACCTATTGATTAGTCTAAGCCGTTTAGAATATTAACTCCTCTAATCCTCGTGACTGTGAGGTAGATGTTGGGTCTTAATATTACTGATAACAACGTTAATACTACAGCTAAGAATGCCATCTTGCAGATGGGGAGACATGCCCTTAAGTAGCCTAAGATCACAAGCCTGCGAATAGAGCTGGGTAAAAATCCAGACATACTCAAAACCCAAACTCCTTAACACCAGACTTCTGCCTGCCTACCACCAGAGCGCCAGAATGCCCAACCCAGCATAAACCTTCTATCACTCTCTAATACTAGACCCTATAAAGAATTTTCCTTGAAGGTCAGTGACTGTGGAATCTTCACAAGTTAAGGGACTGAGCTATATTGATAGGACTGTACCTTAAAACAGGAAAACTGAGTTTGGGCATTAAATGCTTCAGGAGTGATTAGAACTACTCACTTGGCAGAATTAAGTTTTAAGGCTGCTTTGGGGGAAATATTAACAGTTGGGGGAAATTTTTGTTGGAAGCAAAACATTATACTTTGAGAAATGCTTAAGTCAAGTATCCCTTTTATTAGGATGACTTAAGTACAAAGCATTAAAATAGCTGGCCTGAATATTTATTAGAGCAACAGCTGTTCCCTCCAGATTTTTAGAAATTCAGGACTAAGCGCCAACTATAATTTAGAAAGCAATTTTTCAACAAGTAAAAAGAGCCCTATGTCTTGCAATACTTATCCAAATAGTAAATAGTAGCTGGAAGAGGTATAGAACATCACTATGCCTTTTCAATGAGAAGAGCCAAAATGTTTGGCCAAACACTTCCAAATACCATTGCTATTTTGTTATTGAGGTTGGTGATTACGTTACTTAAAAATTATACCTTACATTTCATAATTAACAATCCTTTATGTACAGACAGATAATACCATAGCGCTAACCACAGGGTGTGTACGCCATTCTGGGTATGTTTGTTTAGGAGTGCTGATAACTATGCCCCAGTAAAACATCTCAGAGAAATCATTTAGATTTTTATTCAAAATTTTCTTTCTTTCAAAAGATTTCCACTTCAGGTGCCTAGCCATAATTTAATACCTCATTTTTTTGTTTCTAAAAGGGGTAGACGAAAAGGAAGACATCAGGGGGAAAAATGAAAAACTTTTTGTGCACAGTCTGAATGTTCCACATTGAAACTTTTCTTTGTAAGGGAAACTGACAAATACCAGGTTTGGGTCTCCTGTGTTTGCTTTACTGTCAGCTCTCCGTGACAGTGCTGCAAACTTGGATACGAGAAAAGAAATGTCCCTGCTTGGCATGACAGCAGAGGGAAGTCAACGGAACTGCCACAGAGGTGCAGAAAGCAACTCCCCTTCTTCCCACCCCCAGATGAAGATACTCAGGGCTGGGGGCATGGAAGGAAGCCTCTGGAAACAGCCTGAAAGGAAGGGCACCTTGGACAGGGAGGCTGGTTTGTGAAGGGGAGGACCGTTTGCTGTCTTGCAGCTGTGTTTAGACCCAGTCCACTGTGCTGAAGTGTGCAGGACAGCAAGGGCAAAGGAACAAATGTCTATTTCTTCAATGTTCCTGTCGAATAAATAAGTAGCTCCTATCCCAATATGATGCTAATTTTTAGCCTACTAATTGCAGCACAAGAGGTTCTCTTTAGCAGAGATTCTCTCATTTTGCTTTTAGGGCTTTCAGGTTTAAAAATAAACTGGCATTTATGGATTAATAAAAACAATTCCATGAGGGATAAAATAGGCCACATTATTTTTTTCTCATAAGCAAAGAACACTAGCTTCATGTGCTGGTGAAATCAGTCACCATTTGGTCATAGCCCTATACCACCCACTCCCAGCTCCCCCTCCAGAGAGTAATGGCAAGAGATGCCACATCTTGCCAAGAAAAACAAGCTAGAGCTTCTCCACCTCAGCTGGGCATCAAAATCACCTGCAGCGGGGGAGAGGGGGAAGATGGCAGAAGAGTAAGACACAGAGATCACCTTCCTCCCCACAGATACATCAAAAATACATCTACACGTGGAACAACTCCTACAGAACACCCACTGAACGCTGGCAGAAGACCTCAGACCTCCCAAAAGGCAAAAATCACCTGCAGGGATTAAAAACAAAAAAAACAAAAAAATCCCCACTAAGTCCAGGGCCCCATCCCAGACCTACAGAATCAAGATTCCCTGGACCTACAGAATCAGATTCCCTGGTGGACCTACAGAATCAGTCCAGGGCCCCATCCCGGACTTACAGACTCAGAATCAGACTGAAATTTCCTAACAATTCACTGGTTATGCTGCTGTGCCTATAAAGGCACCTGAAATATCAACGAATCCTACAGAAGCCACCCCTGATCAGGGAGAGGGACGTCCTATGCATGAAGAAAAACCCACAGGAGAAAAACCCATATGAGGAATAATGTTTTCTAAACTTGCCTTGACCTTCAAGATTTAAAATTATCTGAAGGCTAGAATGGTGGTTTTCAATTGTTTGTTTAAGCAGTAGACCCCTTTTGCAAGCAAAACCCTTTACGATATCTCAAAATATCAAACCTACTGGTTGAGCTTCTCCAGGAGAAAGAGAGGGCAGAAACCCACTCAGGCCCCGGTACACCTCAAGGAAGCCTAGTGCTGCTGGTAGCATGGTTTGAAAACCACCGGGTCAGAATAAGACATTTAAATGGAATAAATATGTAGTACTAAATCTAAATTCAAATAATTAACTGGAGGGTTAGGGCTTGTGACTCGCACTTAGTCTAGGGAGATGGGTTTAACAGAAGTTCACTTGAAAAAGAGATAAAGGTTTCATTTCACTAGAAACACAACTTGAGCCAACTATGTTCTCTGGCTACCAAAAAGCATATGCAGTTTAGCCTGGGTTAATAACTACTATTTGTACTGAGAAATTTACCTTGTAGAAAGCACCTTCATGTGCATGATCCCATTTAATACTGGATAACTCTGCAAGCTATTGGAATGATTTTTGCCATATTTTAGATGAGCAACTGAGAAAATAATGTGTGAGAGTAACTTACTCAAAGATGAATCCAGGCTCTGCCTCCTGGGCTACAGACTTAAGGGGGAGTTTGAGAATAACCACCCACCGCTCTCTGGATGGTAGGAATGGTGTGTGAAAAACGTGTTTCATTCTGGTCGCTACATTCACGGAGGTGTGTCCAAATGGGACCATAGGCAGAGTACCTTAATCAGGGCAAAGAACCATCTGGAAATAGTGTATGAAGAAGACATGGAAAAACCAAGAGCCTTTAAAGATGGAAAGCAGAGGGTTTAGGAATGGCATCATGGCTGTTTTTAAATAACAAAGGTCTATGCCCAGGGAGATATGTCTTATATTGTATGCATAAGAGTAACCTAGGCCCTTCCCCTTCTCTTTCCTGAAAAATTCAGTCCTAAAGTGGGGACAAGGGAAGGTAAGCCTTTGTCCAGGAACAGGTATGGGGAGGGATGTGGAAGCCCAGAGCAGGGTATCAGAGAAAGGTGTTCACGGTGGGAAGTAGGTTGTGGCACGGCATGCTGGAGCAAAAGCAGTTAAGGAGGGCAACCCTGTGAGGGGCAGGGGCAGCAGTGGAAGACTGCCTACATAGGGGGAGATTTAATCAAATAAGTAAATCGTTAAGAACAATTGGAGCTAGGATTCTCACTGTCAAAGAAGGGAGTTATAAATATGGAAAAGGAAAAACCTAAAATAAACCCTGTCATGTCAGATAGGGATTTGAGATACCAGTGTGAACTCATGGTTTTCAAAATATATAGCTGGATATAGCAATGCAGATGTAAACATGTGTATGTGTACATATGTGTATATACATACACATATTCCATAGTCCTGTCCACTGAGAGGCCCCAGGGGTGGTGATAGCCTCAAAGCAATGAGCACACTTAGCAACCAGATCTTGGCTTCTAAATATCATTCTCTATGCAAAGGAACCAGGGCTCCTTGGAGAAATGGCTGATACAAAAGATGAGCTTGGAACATGTTGTTCTGCCAGAAAGCAAAGAAGGGCTCAAAGAGCGATGGGAGTTAAAGGGCAGAAAAGACTGCCACTGACTGCCAAACCTGGAACTAATGGGAACATCAAAGTAAGTAACGAGAGTAACAGTTTAATTAAAACATACTGGAACAAAAGAGATCAAAAGTTCTTACTGATATTAATTAATCAATCAAAATTCTGATGAGGAATGGGCTTTTTAATACATAATTTCACAATAACTTGCCACAAAATATGTATAAATTACAAAAGGGAAAAGAGTCACTTTATGGTGGAGAGATTTGGCAGACAACGCTTTAATCAAGTGACCATCATCACTAATGGAACAAACACAAACAGAAATCAGTGCCACTTGACGGATGCAATGAGAGGAACACAGCACCATTTCTGTAATTCTCCTGCCAAAGATGCACAGCCTGAATCTAAGAATGACAAAATGGCAGACCAACCCAAATTGAGGAACATTCTACAAAATAACTAGTTTTAAATCTTCAAAAGCGTCAAGAACCTGACAGTGAAAGACTGAAAGAGACTAAAAAGATCCAACTAAATACAACGTGTCTTCTGAACTGAATTTCTTTGCTTTAGAAGACATGATTGGAACAACCCGGAAACTTGAATGAGATCTAAGATTTAGATGGTGGTAATGTATCAGTGGTAATTTCCTGGCTATGATGGCTATACTGTGGTTATCTAGGAGAACATCCTAGAACATATACACTGAAGTATTGGTGTTATAGCCGTCATGCTGGCAACTTTTTCTCAGATGATTCAGGATAAAAACAAATTGTACTACTTGCAATTTCTCTGCAGGTATGAGACAGTTTCCAAATAAAATTAAAAATCTACAACAGTATATTAGGAAGATGGAAGTTCCAAGGGAAAACTACACCTAGTTTGCAAGAAAGATGAAACTCTCAAATGATTAAAGTGGTCCCCAAACAGATCCATCCTAAGGAGGGTTGGCAGGATGTTTGAGAGAAAATGCCTCACTGAATAGTAAGTTAGAGGAGATGATGCCTATGTACTCTCCAATGATTTCATAATTTATTCATTCAACAAATATTTATTAAACACCTACTGTTTCAGACAATATGCTAGACACTGAGCTTATGAAAATAACTGAGAGACAGTCCCTGCAGTTGGAGACCTTATATTCTAGAGAAGGATGGTGATTCAGCAGCCTATAGTTAGAATTTTAAGACAGGCATCAGTGTTACACATAGAAAGAAGCATGTGACTCAAGAACACTTTAATACTTTAATAACGCTTTAATAACTGTCTTTAATACTCCATTTTTCATTTATGAATTTTCAGTAGACTACACAATAGTTTATTATTCTATCATACTCTTTCACATTTTCATCCTAACTTTTGTGTGCTTGCGGGTGGTGTTAAGACATATGCAAAAACTTTATCACTTTTCAATTATGAACAGATGTAAATGACTTACTTGATGTTTTATTTTAGAATAACAAGCATCTTCTAAAATAAGATTCAAATGAGAAGCTAGGGCTATAGTTATTGAAAGAGACTTAACACTCCAAAAGTGAACCCAGATATGTTCTTCAAACGTCACTCCACGTCTCTGTTCTCCAATTTCTACATCTGTCACAAAGATGTCATAATATGCCTGGAAGATGCTTTGAGATGCTTAGAAGAAAGACGTCGTAATTATAAAGCCCTGTTAAAATACAGGTTACTTTCACCTTTTGCCAGGGACTAATGATTACTGTGGCCATATTAAGTAAGACAGAGTGATCCATCTAAATGAGCTCACCTCAGCAATTTTATGGTGGGTGAAACATTATTTGGTTTTCCAACTTTTCCCCTTGGCTTTATTTCAATCTTCCAGGCAGAGCATCAAGTGAGAATGCTTCAGTGCTTTCTCACTGACCCAGGAGTGAGAGGCCAGAGCAAGCAAGTCAGTATTCAATTACTTTCCCTACTTAGGTCTATACACCCTTCTTACACTTTTCCCATTTGACACTTTCATAACCATATTTAGCTTTCTTCCTACCATCTCCTTGTAATTCAAAAGGCAGTTTAGACTCCCATATGGTTGCCATCGAAGCTAACAGATGTCTAGCAAATTAAAACAAAAATTATGACTTATAAACTGCTGATGTATCATCATTCCAGAACATCTTACAATTTATAGTGAATCATAAGATAAGACTTCATACTTATGCCCCCGGCAAGGTTCCCTAAATCTCTCTCCTCTCTGAATTTAAGCCCTGTGGAAACAGATGAGATGCAACATTCTGCCATCAAACCTGGATAAACCTCCACTTAAAGATACAATGTAATATTTGCTAGCACAACAAAGAGAAATTTGGCCTCAAGGATCCAAGGCTTTCTAATCTTTGTACAGCAAAGAGAAGAGAAAAATGACTTGGTTCTCCCAAGTCACTCAGTTCCACTGATCCGTAGTGCTTTTTTTCAAATACGTGACGATCCAATCTATGGAATCCATTCGCCTCATCTCCTTGGCAGATACTAAGAGGAGCATCATTACCTGGTAGCAATGTTGCCAAAGGAGCAAGCTAAGGTAGTCTTAGTTTTATAGCCAGCATGGAACTAGTACAAAATCTGGAGACAATGACACAGACCATATTCACCATTTGTTAAATACTGAGACACTGTGCTGGATAATATCTTATCTGATTGCATCCTTGAATCTGCAACTCTATTGGATAATGTTATCTTTCCTTTATAAATGAAATTAAGGCTCAGTGCAGAAGACTATTTTCCAAAGATGGCCACAACCCACACGACCCTGACACCTGTCTGACAAAAGAGGGAATTTCCTTCGTCAGCACTTTGAAACTGAGCAGGCTCCACTCCTGCTTAAACCAGTGGAATAGATGAAACTGACACTGGGCCAGTTCCCGGAGTAGCCTTCACTGGCTGCAAGTTTCTTCTGCCAGTCTCAGAGACAGGAAGAGGCCACGTTTAGGTGCTCTAGCCAACAAACCTGGCTGAACTCTCAGCAGGCATCACCTGCCGGTCATGTGACGGTACCCCCTTGGGCATCCCACTCCAGTGAGCCTTCAGTTAACTCCAGCCCAGCCACATCTCACTGCAACTGCATGGGCCATTCCAAATGCAAATCACCCACATGAGCCTGGTCAAATCACAGAACTGTCAGATAGAATAAAGTTTTATTTTAAACCACTAAGCTTTGGGGTTGTTTGTTATGTAGCAAAAACAAATTTACAGAATTTGTAATAGCAATAACAAATTTACAGAAGCAGGCTGCCCATTCCTGACCCCAGTTCTCCAGTCAATAACATCTTAGTCTGAGTTACTGGGATCAAGTATCATGACTACCTTCCTGCTGATCATCGCTCTAGAGACCAGGGTACTAAAAACTCAGAGATTCCAATATGGGGTAATTTTGAAGCAGACAGCAGGATAGGAAAGGTATGAGGGTGTATATGAGTGGAAGGCTTTAGGCACAGAAAGGAGGGACAAGGTGTGTAGAAAGCAGAGTAAGAGAAGGGCCCTTGTAACAAAGGCATCTACATAACAATTCTGCCTGGGGCAGCTGGTTTAGTTCCACAGCCTACATCTCTTTTCAGGCTTCCCCCAAGAGATGAAGACCTTCAAAATGAGATAAGACACGACTCTCTTCTGCAACTCTCTATGCAAGCACTCTGCAATTCTTTGAAGCTCTCCACAGTTCCAGAGGTTTTGCTACAACCTAATCCACAGAAAATACTCAATATGCCTCTATACACTACAAAATTACACCAAACTGTCAGGGAGACAGGCCCAAATCCCTTTATTTCTTTTCCACGTCCTGCTACGAAACTGCAGAGAAAGCCCCTAGGTACTTTTTGTTGCCTAGCTGCTGAAATGTGCAACTTTTGGAAGTGTTCAAGTAGAATCAAGAGGCTTGGACTCACTACGCCAACAAGATCCAGTCCCAATTCGGTAGTCCTTGACTCTCAAAGTTATGAAAGTTTCAAGTTCAGATAAAATCAAAATGCCTCCCCCAGAAATGTGACTTTTAAACATTTCCAACAAGGGTTGAAAAAAAGGAAGCAAGGAAAGAAAATAATTTCTTCTTCCTATATTTGTAGCAGTGTTTGACTGCAGGGAGGGGGGTGACTGCTAACAGGAATCATGTCCAATCCCTGGCAAAAATGTCCTGTGAAAGACTAGATCTGATATTTATTCATGTGTCCCCCTTCATCATCAGTCCTGAGGCCAGATGACATGCTGACACAGAAAGTGGTCTCCAGTCCCTCCCATTTCCTTTTGCAAAACATTCATGAGCAGGGCAAGGTACTCCTACAGAAAACAGAAAATAAAAATAAAATAGCCTAGTACATGCGTGGCAGAAAAAACAAGAATATAAATAGCTGTATTGACAACTATTCTCATCGATGTATATGTTTACAGCGTATGGCCAAAATTAAAGGAGAATCAAAATAAATGCACCCTGTGTTAAGACTGTTGTGGATTATTATTGATCCCACGACTGGATTATTGTTTATCTCACATTGAACCTACACTGAACAGCAACTTGGAGAACCGCCCCCACCCCAGACAGCCACCATCTTTACTTTCCATGGGGGGAAGAGTGGGGGGCAGGAGGAGTGCCCAATAAGGAAAAGGATGGGATGGGATGGGATGGAAAGGAAAAATAACACGGTCTTTGAACCAACGTTTTCCTCTTGTCCTAGTGAACTCTTTGTCTGGTCGCTGAACATGTTTGTGAGATCAAGGAAAAGAATTCAAACAAAACAAAAGAGTAGGCATCCCAGCCTAATTACAATAGGTGCCCAGCACATTGTAGCGCCAGCAAAGCATGGTCTGAATCTTTCCTTCAAGCATTTGCTCTCCCAGTAGCCCCATAAAACATGCCTCGTACACCTTCTCCTCTGCATTTCTCCAAGGTTTCCCCAAAACGGCCCGCTCTATGTCACTCCTCAGAAAGGAGGACGTGAGGCACGGACACACTGAAACATATGTTGATGGTGACTTCCTCTTATCCTGACAATAATACAGAGAGAGAAATAAATCCCTCCAGCCCACACGCCCACTGGTCAGTCCATTACGCAAAAGGAGCGCTTTCCAGATGAAGGGGAAGAGCGTGCAGGAAGCGTTATTTACGTGCACATTACAGAACCGTATACCACCGCATCTGCATCCTACACAAAGCCCGAGATGGTGCAAGAAGATACACGCTGAACATGGCACAGACCAGCCGCGGCAACACGGAGCCAAGCCCTCGTCCAATCAGATCCTTGTTAGAAGGTGGACCTCAGGGTCGGGTCTGCCCGATTAGCCTTCCCTATTATGACACCACGCTCAGCCCAACATCCATATCCCACCCGGAGCAAATCTCATTCGAGTGGTTGCTCATCTCTCAAACTGCCGAGCCCTTTCTTTCATCTGCATCCACGCTATTCCTCCCTTAAAAAGCCACCCCAAGGCCTGGGTGCCCCCTTTCCGGCTCGGTTTTTCTTTTTACCTCTTCGCGTTCCTAGAAAGGATTAAATGTTTATCTCTCCAACGCGCAGGCTGAAAAGGCGGAAGGCAAATGCCTCTCCGTGCTACCGCAAGCGCCCGAAGGGCTGCGAAAAGTAAACGCAGAGAGCAACGTGGGGGAAATCGTCGCGAATCGATCGGCCACGATAGTCGAAATCCCAGAAGCGCTCCAACTTACCCAAAATATGACATTGAAGCCAAATATGAAATATTTGATGCAACAACTGACTTCAGGACCCTTGTAATGCTTCCCGGACATCCTCTGGGTTCATGAAGACACTTGCCCCGGCAGCCCGAGTTTGGAGCCCCTGAGCACCGTTGCTCGGAGCAGCACGGCGGGGAGCTGGGGCTCAGGGACGCCGCTCGGGGGCCGCAGCGCAGCGGTCGGGGCTGAGCAGCGCAAGGACCGACCTGCGGAGAGCGGCTCCCGCACGTCCAGCCCCTCGCGCGCCGAGGCCGCCGGAGCCGGGATGGCCGCGAGCGGGCGGGGAAGCGCGTGCTGCAAGCCCCGAGCCTCGCTGGAGCTGGCCCCGAGCACAAGGCGAGCTCCCAAGCCCGTCCGCCAGACGATCCGTCCGTCGGTCAGTCTCCGGGCAAACGCGGCCGCGGCAGATGCTGGAGGAGACGCTCCTCGCCCGCCTGCCGGCTCGCGAGCTCCCTCCCACCCCTCGCTCCGCCCGCCGATCGCTCCGCCCGCGCCGCCCGCAGCTCCGCCCGCCTCCCGCCGCCGGAGCCTCTGCGAGGTGCGCGCGCGCACGGGCTCGGGCTCTCCGGGATGGCGGTGGGACGAAGTACGCGCGCCGCCCCCTCGTTCTAGCGCTCTCCGCTCCTGCTGCTCCCTCCATCCTCGCCCGTCCTCAGGCCAGCCCGGAGCGCCGCCGACCCGCGAGCACTGCAGCGGGGTAGGTGGGGAGGATGGCCGGGCGGAGGGAGAAGTATGGGTGCCCGGGTAGCACGCCCATTGGGAGCAGCCTGGAGGAGTGACGGGGGTTGATGAGCAGCGGGTCCCCCTCTGCCACCGGCAGCAGCAGGCAGCTTCTGGAGGGACGCGGGGGAAAGGGTCGCTTTGGGGCGACAGTAGGGATCCTGAGTGAGAATCTTCCCCGCGACCCCCGGACGAGCCTCCGTTCTGGGTGTAGCCACACTCACGGCTCCTGCTCCACCACCCGGTTTTGTGGCAATAGAAGACGCCGGGCCACTGAGCCGGAGAGGAAAGGGGTCGTAGACTTTGCTGGGAGCAAAGGGGAAGGATAAGGTGTTAGGGAAGGGGGAGAAAAGAGAGATGGGAAATGGGGGCAGCGAATCGGGAGGGTTGCATGCGGCTCCAGCCCAACTTCCCCACCTGCGGGAGAAATAGGCTTATCCTAGAAATGGGGACGCGGAAGGAGAGATGGCCCAAAGGAATCCTGACCCGGGATACAATCCTTGCCCTAGGGCCAGTTGCCAACAACAGAAACCCGGATTGCAAATGCTCCCACGAGACGGAATAGTGCCGAAGGAACTTGACTGATCTTAACTCTAAGAAGGAATCCAGCGAGGCGTTCCAGGATGGTCTTCCGGGGAATCCGAATTGAGTTAATAGATCATGAACGGTTACGCTTTTGACCTCTCAGAAAGGATGGAACGTGCCTGGAAATTATATTGGAGCCCTACCTGAGAAGGTGTGCCCGTTAGTTGTGTATCTGCCTCCCGCCTGGAGCACTTTCATAGGTGCTGACAAGCGGGTACCAGTATTTCATGGAAAAAGAATGAAGAACCGCTCAGAACTGTGGGTAAACATCTGTGGGAATTTTTTTTAAGGCTTCAGAAAGCTTCAGAAACAAAGCTTCAGAAACAAAGAGATGAGATCAGGAAATTTTTCCAGTACCACCCCGTGTAACCTGGTACTGGGCACAGAAATCTGCATGTTTCCTAAGCTCTCACATGATACTTAAGTATGCTTGAGAACCTTTGTCCTAGGGCTTCCCTGGTTAACTACTTCTCACTTTTCTCAAAAACTAGCCGGCTTGTTGACAACCTGTTATGTGGAGGAGCAAGAAGTTACTTTTTCTTGCAATAAATCGCACTTAAGTAGACTTGGCCTTGAGAGGAATTGGGGCTATATTGAGGCCACAGGTAGGAGCCAGGGTCCCCACAAAGGTGGAAGAACCAGGAGATTCTAGAATTATGACACTGGTTAACAGTGACTTGAGCCGTTTGGATGAAATAACCCTCAAAAGTGTCCTCCACCCACCCAAAACACACAGCATAGTACTACCACCAATCTGGTGGGCTTGAAAGGTAAAGTCTGCTCTTAGCAGCAGATTCCCTACTAACAGGAAGGCACTGACAAGCTTTACCTAAGCCCACTGGTGCTATATTGTAATTCTTTCTGGGCATAAATAAAACAGTTCCTGCAGATTCCTGGATAAATCAAAGGAAAGGTCTATCTTAAGCTGATATGACACAACTCAGAAAAGGACTAGAAATTAGATCCAGTTGATGACTGAGCTTATCCCTAAACAGGATTTACCTTTGAAATAAAACTCAACAGAGAAGGGCAAGTTCAGATAACTCACTGGTAATTTGGGGCAGGGGGGCTAGTTGAGTTCTCATTTCATATGTCAAAAGCAAGTCCAAGGAGGATTTATGAGTTAAATGTATTTTTTTTTTTTTTTTTTTTTTTTTTTTGCGGTACGCGGGCCTCTCACTGTTGTGGCCTCTCCCGTTGCGGAGCACAGGCTCCGGATACGCAGGCTCAGCGACCATGGCTCACGGGCCTAGCTGTTTCGCGGCATGTGGGATCTTCCCGGTCCAGGGCACGAACCCGCATCCCCTGCAGGGGCAGGCGGACTCTCAACCACTGCGCCACCAGGGAAGCCCGAGTTAAATGTATTTTTTAAAGCAAACCAGAAAATACTATTTGTTAAACCTCTGGCTAGAAGTCTTCCTCAACTTAGAAGCAATAGAAGGAAATGATCAATGGATATGACTGGGTAATACCTAAAACTTCTATGTGTCAAACATTATTTTAGACAAACCTAAACCAAAAAAAGAAAAGAAGTGACAGCAAATATAAAAAAAAGTATGAATATCTATAAGTAGGGCTCATACAGCTTAATTAAAATATAGAATCTCAGTTATTGAGTATAAACAGAAAACAAACAAATCACATACAAAGACATCAAATAGTAATAATAAATATATGGTGAAAATTAACCTTATAGTAACTAACGAAATAGATGTTAAAACAAACCAGTGATAAAGATATAGAGATAATAAGCAATGGTTTGCTCATACATTGCAGGTGTCATTATAAAATGATACTGTCCATTTGGAAAGCATTTTGACTATATGTCGTAGGTCAGGGTGCTCCTACATTTTGATTCAGAGGTCCCACTTCTAGGACTCTAGCCAGAGACATACTCCAAAATATGGGGAAAGTTATATGCTGCAAGTTGTATATCACAGCATTATTTATATTGAAGACTAGGCCACAACTTCAAGATGCTAGAGGTAGGGGCTATACCCAACTCCCTGTAGCCACCTGGACCACGATGCTACTTCATGTTTCTCTGCTTTGCACATATTCCTGGTCTCTACCTGAAGGACTCTCCTTGCCCTGTGTCTGTGAGCTGAGCTCTCTTCTCTCACTTATCCTCAACACTTTTGATCAGCATTTTCCTGGCTCCCTCTTTCATCCCCACAAGCCCTCCTACACTCTTCCATTTTGGCCCTTGGAGACTACCTGTAATTAACTCATTTCCCTCCCTGTCTCTTCCACTCTGCTACGTCTCCTTCAAGGGTGTGCACCGTTTCCTTTTAATCTTAGAATTACTAGCATCCTGCCAATGTTTCAGGTGCTTGATAAATATTTATTTAAAAATGGATGAATCAGGGACTTCTCTGTGGGCTCCCAATGCAGGAGTCATGGGTTCGACCCCCGGTCGGGGAACTAGGATCCAGCATGCCGCATGCCGCATGGCACAGCCAAAAAAAAGGATAAATCGTTTACTCAAAACTTTTACAGACATTAAGGATGATGATTCTAATCGCTTATATGTGGAATATAGAAAAATGGTACAGATGAACTTATTTGCAAAGCAGAAATAGAGACACAGATGTAGAGACCAAACTTAAGGATACCAAGGGAGGAAGGTAGAGTGGGATGAATTGGGAGATTGGGATTGACATATATACACTAATATGTGTAAAACAGATAACTAATGAGAACTACTGGTATAGCACAGGAAACTCTACTCAGTGCTCTGTGGTGACCTAAATCAGAAGGAAATCCAAGAAAAGAGGGGATCTATGTATACATATAACTGATTCACTTTGCTGTACAGTAGAAACTAACACATCGTAAAGCAACTATATGCCAATAGAAATTAATTTTAAAAAAGGATGATGATTATAAAGAGTATGTGGCAATGTGTGAATACATTATAATGTTCAATTTTAATTTTGTGGAAATATCTCAAAGTAATATAAAATATGAAAAAAGCAAGGTGCAAAATAGTATACAGAGTAGGCTACCATCTTGTAAAAAAATAATAATAATAAAGCATGTTGGCAAAGGAGAGTGGAAAATTTATATATGCACATATTTCCTTGTTAATGGGTAGGCTATGTATAGAAGAAAATAAACTGGTAGTAGTGGTTTGAGGGGCAGGGGTCAGACTAGAGGCCTAAAGATATGATGGGAGGGAGGCCTGCTTTATTTTTCAATATATAAAAAATATATATATTTTTTGTTTTCAAAATTTGTACCATGTATATGACATACCTGTTTTGAAAAACAAATCAATCTACAAAATTGTATGCAATTATATGAAAAAAGTTAGGCGTGAATTCTTGACAAATAATGGTTGTTCAGCTGTGGGATTGTGGGGGATTTTGTTTTCACGTTTCTGGCTTCTTTTGTGTTTAATGTGGTTATACTGCTTTTACAATGACAAAGATAAAATTATAAATAAAGACATAAACAAATAACTAAGTAATCATTATATTTATTTCAGCACCACCTTTCATGACTCAATAAATTCTGGCCTATTTTAAGGAGGAAAAAAAAGGAGAGTAATTTTCTCCCTGGAGACAGCTACAGCCATCTCCTTTATAAGTCTGAGGTTGAAAAAATGGTTAATAAGTTTAATTACTGAAAAGTTAATCAGCCTTTCAAATGGCAGTAAGAACAAGTAAAGCACATTCTTCTAATAGTTGCCCAAAAGGCAAGATATGACAAGAGCGTTTTAACCTAAGACACCAAATTTAATGAGCTTGACTCTCTCTGTATTTCACTCTCCCCACTGACTTTCTGCCTCCCTCCTCTCTCTCTTTCACTGTCTGTCTCTCTGCTCCTCTAGTCCTGTATTTTTCTTTTCCTTCTCTGTGGCCAGCACTGGTGGTTGTCTACCCACCTAATGTTCCAATGTCCCCCCTCTTTTCACAGCCATAGGCCTGGGAAGGTCAGCTCCAATGGGTGAGCCAAACCTGGCTCTTGCCAATGTTCAGAAATGGGCATGAGGCTTCCTTGGTGGCGCAGTGGTTGGGAGTCCGCCTGCCGATGCAGGGGACATGGGTTCGTGCCCTGGTCCGGGAAGATCCCACATGCCGCAGAGCGGCTGGGCCCGTGAGCCATGGCCGCTGAGCCTGCGCGTCCGGAGCCTGTGCTCCGCAACGGGAGAGGCCACAACAGTGAGAGCCCTGCGTACCGTAAAAAAAAAAAAAAAAAAGAAATGGGCATGAGACACAATTCTGACCAATGAGGAGAATCTTCTGGGAGTTTCCTCACATCTAAGAGATGTTTTCTTTTTGGCCTTGGATGTAATTGTGTTTGGATGTGACACCTGAGTCCTCCACAGCCTGACAATAATAAAGACCATACCAAGCATGGCAGAGTGAGAAAGTGAAAAGAACCCAGGCTTCATGCCATCATTGCCTGGCTGACTTCAGCCTATTCAGGACTTCCTGTCACAGGAGAGAACTTGTTAGTTAAGGCACTGTGAGAGAGGTTTTCAGTTTCATGCAGCTCAAAGTATTCTGTTTTAAACACTCTCCTTCTGGCGTTCTCTCCTGACCCTTTGATTTTCTCTTCTTGAATCACCACCAGTGTTTCCACATTTCTCTCAGTACCACCCTTTTTCTCCTTTTCCCTCCCCTCTCCTCTCTTCCCCAACTGTTCCTGTCCGTCTTCAACAATACAGGGGGAACCTTTAGCACAGTCTGACCAGATTACACCCACCCCTTTCTCTCACTTTCTCAACCACAAGATGCTTCCCCACCTCCGACCACACTCATACTTCACGGCTGACAGGCCTGGGTGGATCCACGCCCGGCCAGCCCCAGAGTCTGTCTCTCTCCATGTTGGAGTTCCTTAACAAAGGAATCCCTGCATGTGGCTGAAATGGAGGTGATGTTTTTTAGGAGAGCTGAGGGGCCTGTGTTTCCAGGAGGAAGACTCTCACACTCTCTCTGCAGAAAGAGGAAGGAAGCACAAACACCAAGAGAAACAGGGGCAGAGTCTCTGACAACGTGGGCCACACAAACTGTTGTACATTTTGTGCTCTGAAAAGCTTCCGGCCCTGCTAAAGGCTTTCTATTTCTGGATTTCTTCAAGAGGACCCTATCCTTGAGGTTTAAGAAGTTTTTAGACAGAATTCTTCCATTGCACCCCATTTTAGCTTTAGCTACTTTGGAGTAGGCATCTCACATTTGCAAATCAAAGAACCTTGATTAAAACAAGTCATTCCACCTCAAATCCATTATCTAATGAGGTCAACTGAAAACATTTTTAATTGGCCATAATATAAATATTTGTTGTCGTTAATGAATCTAATATTGTGCCTACTGTTCTTTCATCAAAAAGTGAGTAAATTAAAATATTACATTTCTCTAAAAAACAAAGGATCCCCCAGAATCAGTATCACCCCGTGCCCCTCTCACCCCACGCCCACACGTACCCATTAAGGAAGTCTAGTTTTCAGGGCCCCAGGAAGAACATAAAAAGAAAGAATATCTGTCTCATAAATATGATTAAACAAGCATATGTAGAACACAGTTGTTTCACTTTTAAAAATCAATTATAATTGCTTGTGTAATAAGATGAATTCTATCTTTTACAAAACATGACAGCACAGGCGTTGATTTTGTTGATGTTGCTGTTTCACCTTCTTTTGGAAATATCACCTCAATTTCCTACTGCTTTGGAAATAGTCAGCGAGGCCTCCCTCTGAATCAAGGTGCCAGGCCCTACCCTCACCTTACCAGGGGCAGATGCATGACACACATTTGGCCAGTCAGAAGTTCCCTTCATGCTACTGCACAGAGGGAGGAAAAGACAAAAACTACCTGGAGTTCATTCATTGCAGCCCCTGGACAAGTCTGAGGCTGCCCTTGGGACCTTTGGGGTCCTCCTGGTTCTTGTGCCCTCCCTCTAGTTCCGTAAACTAGCTTATTTCCTCGAGTAAATTTCCCTTCTGATTAAATCAGCCTGCTTCAATGGCTTAGACCAAAAAATTCCTAATCAACACTTAGTGAACTTTTTTTTTATAACTTATTTATTTTATTTTTGGCTGTGTTGGGTCTTCGTTGCTGTGCGTGGGCTTTCTCTAGTTGCGGCGAGTGGGGGCTAGTTTTCATTGTGGTGCACGGGCTTCTCATTGCAGTGGCTTCTCCTGTTGCAGAGCACGGGCTCTAGGCACATGGGCTTCAGTAGTTGTGGCATGTGGGCTCAGTAGTAGTGGCACGTGGGCTCAGTAGTTGAGGCGCTCAGGCTTAGTTGCTCCGCGGCATGTGGGATCTTCCTGGACTAGGTCTCGAACCCGTGTCCCCTGCATTGGCAGGAGGATTCTCAACCACTGTGCCACCAGGGAAGTCCTAGGTGAACTTCTGAAACTGCACTTTCAGAGAAAAGTGTTAACTTTTTTTCTGATTTCCAAAGTAGGATAGCCTTATTATACAATATTTAGAAAATTCAGAAAAAAATTTTAAAGACTCCCACATGACATTCCAAAGAAAACTGTCAATATTCTGATATATTTTCTTCATTAACAAATATTTTTGTATGATTGATCTCATTCGGTAGAGAAAAAAACTTAAACCTACTACATTTTCCATTTGCCAGTGCCCCCAAATAGTGCGGAGAAATCCCCCATCAGAATAGAAACAAGTCCAACTCATTTTCCAGGCTGTGGTTATCAGTCAAGATTCTAACCTCATTGCCCTGTATCTCTAACCCTTGAGTGTTTTCCTTTTCCACCACGTATCGGTCTTAGTTTCCTTTCTCCTAAGACAAACATCCTTGCTTGCTCCCTTACATTCCTAACTCACTCCTACCTCCAAACAATCTCAAAATTCCATTCCCACCCCACAAACTCCATCCTTCTTTTCATCCATCACCAAATCAAACTATATTGCAGTTAAGCATTTCAACTCCTTATAAAAATCTGCCCCCATTTAACACTAGGGATGCTAATCATATCTAGTAATTTCCTCTTTCACCAGTTGGTTTCTTTCACCGTCTAAAAACTTTGCTTCTGTGATATATCTCTTCCCAATGGAACTATAATTGGTGGAACATTGAACTTAATGTCCAGAAGCAGGGAATAGATATTAGCAGATTCATCAGATATCCATTTAGGTTTTATTAGGCAGAATCAATCGATTCAACAACAAATATTTACTGAGCACATCTCCCATTAAGGCACCTGTAGTCATAATTTCTGCCCTAAGACTGAACTGGAAGAAATAGACAGAGGTAAGGACACAGGTCAGAATGGACTAAGTGCTACAATTCCAACGAAGTACAGTGTGATACAGAGTCATAAAAAAACTTCTTCCAGGGCTTCCCTGGTGGCGCAGTGGTTGAGAGTCCGTCTGCCGATGCAGGGGACACGGCTTCGTGCCCTGGTCCGGGAAGATCCCACATGCCGCGGAGCGACTGGGCCTGTGAGCCATGACCGCTGAGCCTGCGCATTCGGAGCCTGTGCTCCGCAACGGGAGAGGCCACAACAATGAGAGGCCCGCGTACCGCAAAAACTTCTTCCAGTTCTATTTTTCCTTTTCTTTTCTTTTTTTCTTTTCTGTAGTAGTAGCATTAAGGTGCAACTACTAGGGACAAAAACTAGTTCCATTTATGAAGACTGAATGTCTTATATCTGAATCATTTATTTGAATGAGTCCAGGACTCTGAAAGAATAAGTTTTAAAATTTATAAGTAACCACAATGGTATAACCATTGTGGAAAACACTTTGGCAGTTGCTCAAAAAGTTAAACAGAATTAACATATGATTCAGCAATTCCATTCCCAGGTATATACCCAAAAGAAATGAAAGCAGGGAACCAAAGAGATACTTGTTTACCAATGCTCATAGCAGCAGGAGAGCCAAAATGTGGAAATAGCCCAGTGTCCTTCAATAGATGAATGGATAAACAAGATACAGTACATTAATTAATTTATTTATTTTTGCCGTGTTGGGTCTTCGTTTCTGTGCGAGGGCTTTCTCTAGTTGTGGCAAGCGGGGGCCACTCTTCATCACGGTGCACGGGCCTCTCACTATTGCGGCCTCTCTTGTTGCGGAGCACAGGCTCCAGACGTGCAGGCTCAGTAGTTGTGGCTCACGGGCCCAGTTGCTCCGCGGCATATGGGATCCTCCCAGACCAGGGCTCGAGCCCTTGTCCCCTGCAATAGCAGGCAGACTCCCAACCACTGCGCCACCAGGGAAGCCCTGATACAGTATATATACAATGGAATATTACTCAGCCTTAAAAAGGAAGGCCATTTTGATACATGCTACAGCATGGCTGAATCTTGAAAACATGCTAAGTGAAATAAGATGGACACATACGGACACATATTGTATGATTCTACTTATGTGAAGTACCTAAAAAAGGCAAATTCATAGAGACACAAAGTAGAATAGAGATTACTAGGGATTGAGGGGAAAGAGAATGAAGAGTTATTGTTTAATAGATACAGAGTTTCTGTTTGAGATGATGAAAAATTCTGGAAATGAATAGTGGTGATGGTTGCAGAACACTGTGAATACTTAATGCCACTGAACTATATGCTTAGAAATGGTAAATTTTATGTTCTATATATTTTAGCACAATAAAAAAGTCTACACTTATAACAAATAACAAACTGAAGAATAGTTCAAAATATAGAAATAAGTTACTCACTCAAGTCTAAATATGATCAAAATTATATGTCCAATATATGCATTCTAAGGCTATGAGCTGTGTGTGTCCTCACTTCAGGAAATCTAATAGAAGTGTAAAAATAAACGTAGAGATGATTGCATATAAAAGGATCTGTTTTACACTGTGTGTCCTCACTTCAGGAAATCTAATAGAAGTGTAAAAATAAAGGTAGAGATGATTGCATATAAAAGGATCTGTTTTACAGAGGGATTTATCCAAGCATTCTTTTAAACAAGGAGCTGCCCCTGTAAACGTAATTGTTTGCTAACTGATCAGGAGCAACACAACAAAGGCTGTTGAGAGCAGAACACCCTCTGGAAAGAGGTATCGGGAAGCTGAGGCCGCTCTCTAGTGCACAGTCTCACACAGGAGACCAGCCACCTGTTTCTCTCTTCCCAGAGGAGCTCTGGGCCCTCTCAAGACTTCTAGGAGAATCCAACATAGCTGCGGTGAGTTGGGGATACAGTGGTGAGAGGATTAGCTACCTTCTAAGCTGATGATCTGAGGTTTTATATCAATCACTCAGCAACCTTTTCTCTTAGACCACAAACTCCTTGAGGGCAGGGATCAAATTTTTGTGTAGTGTGTTGCCTTGCAAGTATGCCACACGTGCTGGGTGTATAATATTATTTGCTGAATAAATGAGTGAATGAATGGCAATGGAAGGTCAAACAAAAATAGTTATAAAGCAGCTCTGAAATTCTAATATACAAGAAATCCACTTGAGTCATAAAAGTTCAAATGACACTTACAATCTTAGAGAAACACTCCTCAAAGCCTAAAGTGAGCAAAATCTGTGTCCACGCTTATCCTATCTTCTCCTACAAAAGGGACCTATTTTCTACTGTGTTTGTAACTCTGTCTTATACCCAAATGCACCACATTCACTGGGCTCACCATAAATACTGTCAACAGAATGAGTGACAAGGCAAAAAATAGCTTGCAGTACTTTTCATTTTTTACAAATGTGGAAAGCATATTAAACCATCTGCTGATTAAAAATATGCATGTTTTGACTTGCATATGAATCAAATTAACATACATAAATCCAGCACCTCCACATCACTAGATTCACAGCCACAGCCAATAAATTGCCGTGTTTCTTCAAATTCATCAATCCCAGAGTGACATGATTGTTATTAGAAATAAAATACACAGTAATGGTTTAAAACTAAAAGCTAACTTTTGTTTTATTTCAATTCAATGGTCATTTATCCTCTAAAAATAAAAAAGGCACAAGATCGTTGGGAATCTAAAATTTTATGCTCCAATTTGCTCTATAAATACCTAATATCACCACGGGAAGCTAAAATTTGAGGAATAGAACAGGAACCATCGTCCTTCAAGATGATGAATTAGGATTAACCGAAGTACAACATGTTGAACCCTAGCACCTTGCTGCCTTATATAACCCCAGAAATGTGAAAGGTCTCAAGTTGCAGCTGCTAGGACTTCAGGTTCTACCTGCCCCTCTGCTCCCAAGGGTCCGTCACCACCACATTCTCTCCAAGACTAAAATTTATCCAGAAACTTGAAGGATTCTTCCCGAACAACTGCATCGAGGAGATTTAACTGTCATGCTATTTATTTGTACTATGTGCCTTTGTTGAGTTGAGTTGCTAATATTTAGCCATGTAATCATGGCTTTAGATGAGATCATGAAAAGCTGGTCCATTTCTTCCCTGGAGCAGGGAAGATTCTCTGGGAAGTAGAGGAATAGCTCTACTAATGGACCTGTCAACCCTCCTGGGAGGAAGAACACCTCCAAACTACAAACCTACGTTGGGCCCAAGACAATTAAGAGGGGGTCAAGGGAATTCCCTAGTGCTCCAGTGGTTGGGACTCTGGGCTTCCACTGCCAGGGGCCAGGATCGATTAGCTGGTGAGGGAACTAAGATCCTGCAAGCCACCTGGCACAGCCGAAAAAAAAGGGGGTCAATCGCTGTTACTGAGAGACACCCTGCCCCTTCCTCTTAACTCCTCAGTTCCTCAGGATTCACCACCATCTGGAGTACTGCTCTAGGAGCAAGGATGTAGCCTGGGTAGAATCTCTGGCACCCAGCCTCTCTTTGCACCTGGCTGTTGACATACCTCTGGCAACATATAAATGCCCAGCACTTTGGTCATTGGGTCCTCCCAGGACTGCCGGCACTGAGCCACAGAGGACAATGGAAATCTTTCCAGAGCAGTGTTTTCTAGCCTTGTCTGGTGATGAGAATCATCTAGGGCTATTGTCATAAACACGGATTCCCAGGCCCTTTCCCTAGATGTTCATTTTTAATAGGTCTATACGGGGTCCAGGAATCTGATTATTTAACAAGGGCTCAGGTAATGCTCTTCACCAGGGAATTTAGGGAAATACTGAGTTCAGCACATTCTTCAAAGTGTTCCTTGAGTATCCTGGTAGGAGGCAGTTGCCCTGTGTGGATTCAAGCCTTGTCATCTCTGGGGATAATGACGGTGAGTGTACTTTGTACACTGGGAATTCTCTGATAGCTGCGCTATCATTATCATAATTATATACCTCTAGCCACAGCCCCCGGACCACACGTAGAGCTGGGGTAAACGTCTCGTCAGTGTGCAGGGCTAAGGCACCAGCCCCAGTCTCTGCGGATACGGAGTGGCCAAAAGCAGAGGAGAAAGGGAGGAGGAGAAGCAAAGGCTGGAATCTGGAAATGAATACATATGTATTTCAATCCACAGCTGCTCTGGCCGCTGATATAAATTAAAGGAAGAAGGAGGGAGAGTCAGGGAGAAAATGTTAACAGCATGAATTTTCCAGATATTAAGGACTGAATGTGTTAGCTGAATTATTCATTTATTAAACTTTTAATTTTATTTTTTAGTACTACTACGTGAATAAATGTGAGTTGGACTCAGAGACACAGCTCAGTACCAAGATAACCACCTGCACGATGGGTCGCCACGCAAAGTAGCCTGTGAGGTTTAGTCATCCACATGAGGTGCCACAGCTGGGGAAAAGCCTCCAAGCTGACAGTTTTGCTGCTGACTTACCATAAATTAAAGATGGATCTGTAGTTAGAGCACTTCCCCCCCCCATGGACACAAAGACCAGGCCCTTCCTTACGATACTGATGAAGAAAATTTGCAATGATGCCAGAAATGAAAGAAGTGCATATTCTTACAGGATGCTGGGAGATAATTTAGAAATAACAACCGCTCTTTTCTGAGACTTGAACAAGAAGTTGTGAGTTAAATAGCAGCCTATAGAATCTGTAGAATAGAAACCTGGCACTAAGAAAAGGACCACCATGCTCCAAGTCTCCTTCAAAAGATGAATGCAGTCTTCTGTGACTGAGTATGTTCTGCACAGTAACAGAGAAATGGACCAGCTTTTCATGATCTCATCTAAAGCCACGATTATACGACTAAGTATTAGCAACTCGACTCAACAAAGGCACGTAGTACAAATAAATAGCATGACAGTCAAATCTCCTCGATGCAATTGTTTGGGAAGAATCCTTCAAGTTTCTGAATAAATTTTAGAAGATACAGGACTTCAGAGTTAACGCTCCTCCAAGCCAGAAAGGTACCTTAGCCTCCTTAGAATCTTTGGTTCCTCCTGTTGTGACAAACATTCCCAAGGAGTTGAGTTGCAGCCAGGAGATGGCCTTGGGATAATTAGGAAATACATTAGATGCCAAAAGTATATTAAATGCCCAATACGCCTCAGAGTAGCCTCTTTTGAGAGTCACATAAAATATGCAAGAGACACTTAACCATTCTCATCTTCAATTATAATTCCTTAGGTCTCATCACTTTTTTCCTCAGATATGTATAAAAAAAAGGTTTTTCATGCCCACCCTGCTGACAAAATTTCAACCACTGAAACTTTCCCTTTAAAACTAAAAAGGCCTTTTATCTCCCTGAGTTGTCCAGATAACGAGTTTACAGGCCACTCAGAATCACCAGAGAGAGCAGAAACTGGAGCAGTACAGATGAGATCCTCGCAGATAAAGCACATCATTCAGGGCAGTCAGGAGCTGCAGCCTCTTCCCTCACTTAACCTTGTACCATAGCTGCTGTGGGTAATTTGATTCCCTGCGCACCTTTCTCTGTTGAAATGGAACATGGATTTTTAGGGTGATGTTAGAGGGGGAGTCCCTGTGAAGGAAGGAAAACTGTATAAGGACTTAGGAAATCTACCCTAACTCATTTGCCACGTGAGATCAGTTACTTCACTACTCAAAAACCTGTCTCCTTACCTGAAACGGGGGAGGTTAGATCAAACCGGTGGGATAAAGATCTTGATCTGGAAGAATTCTCTAAAGTCCCCACTTGGGGCGAGTGGGAAAAGTAAGTGGGTTCTAGGCTGTGGTTCTCTCAGAACACTTCTACTTTTCTCTGTTTCCACATTGGTGTTTCATATAAGACTTTCTGAAAGGTATCCCATGCTAAAGAAAGTTTGCAAACCCCTGGACTAAAACAACTGTTTCCTTCCAGCTCTCACACCCACTGATTCTTTAACATTCAATGATAAGAGGGATGCATGCCTGCTAAAGCAACCAGAAAGTTCTCAGTTAGAGTATTACCTAGATATTGATCGAATCTGCAAATTGAAGAGATGCTTGAAGGATGTGAAAGAGGAAATTTAGAGAAACCCAGATGGCGCATCTTATTTCCAGGTTAGGAAGGAGACCTGTATCACTCTTTCTTCCTTCCCTACTTACAGCCAATATCTACCCCTTACTCAGTGGTTCTCAATTCTGACTGTCTAACAGATTAGCCTATAAAATTATTCAGGGATCTGGGCTCCTGAGATTCTGAGTCAACAGATGTAGAGACAGAGTTTTTTCAGCTACTTCATTTTAATTTGGTTTTGTTTTAAGATCCATAGGTCATTTTGGTGTGCAACTAGGACTGAGAATCTCTGCTTGGCTTCAGCTCTCCAACCATCACTAAGACCATTCCCTTAAAAGACATTAATGACCTCCCACAATGTCAGTTATCATTTTTAGGCAGATGACCCCAAACTGAACTCTCAAGAGACATCCGTCTTCCATCTCGGTGTTTCAGAAGCTCTTCACCCACCAACCAGTCTTGTCTCGAATACCTATCATTCTGTGAGTGGTCCAGCCCTTCTTCCAGTGTCTAAATCTTCCAGTGACCTGAAGGCATCTTTGATTCCGCCACTCCTGTGCTACCAGCATGCTATCTGCACAAACTTAACAAACCTACCCTGTATCTGACCCTAAATCAGATCCCAGCCTCCTATTCCTACTGCCACTCTTCAACCATTCTCCCTTTATGTCTTGTCTATATTGTTTATAGCCACTTAGAGAATTCTCATTTTCCCATCTTTACCCTCTTTGATCCATATTAATCTGACTTTGTTAGCCCCTTGTTTAAATAATTACAATGCTTCCCTATGGCCTACCCTTAAAAAAATAAACCCCTTCGGGCTTCCTTGGTGGCGCAGTGGTTGAGAGTCCGCCTGCCGATGCAGGGGACGCGGCTTCGTGCCCCGGTCTGGGAAGATCCCACATGCCGCGGAGCGGCTGGGCCCGTGAGCCATGGCCGCTGAGCCTGCGCGTCCGGAGCCTGTGCTCCGCAACGGGAGAGGCCACAGCAGTGAGAGGCCCGCATACCGCAAAAAAACAATAAAATAAAATAAAATAAAAATAAACCCCTTCATCTTTTAGGTTCCACAGTAGGAACCCAATCTAAGTTTCCAGCCTCATCTTCAATTACATAGCAGCATGAACACAATACACCAACCAAAGAGCATGGCTCTCTCTTCCCTACACATGTCCTAGGCTTTCCTGATTATGTGCCTTCACCCTTAACCACTCTCTCAGCCCAGAAGACCCTCCTCCCCATTCTATGCCACTCCCTTCCTAAAGGCTCTCCACAGTCTCCAAGTGAATCTGAAGCACAATGGAAAACATTGTGCTTAGCCCTCTTTCATGACAGTCATTATATCCTGTCTTGTAGTGTAGTTATCTATGGCCATATCTTATCCCCTTTACTGAGCCATTGCTTCTTCAGAGAATGTCCTGTGAGCCTTGTAGCTATATAGAAAGAGAGTGGACTTTGGAGCCAGACAGCCCTGTGTTGCAGTTCCAGCTCTGCCACCCAACAGCTGTTTAAACTGGTTCATATTATTTACCCCTTCCCTGCTTTAGTCTCCCCATCTGTAAAATGGGAATATTAATATGCAGTTCCTAGGATTAGTGTGAAGTTTTAATAGTATAGTACATGTAAGGTGCCTGACACAAGAAAGGCCCTCAAAAAATTGTGGTTCCCATTAGCAAATGTCAAATGGAAGCTGGACAGGCCTTCATCTATAATGGAAGGTGATATCCTGCTAACCCAGCTTCATGGGAACCTTCCTCTGTAGATATTCACCACCTGGTACATTTTACTCATTAAGATGATAACAAGGCTACTTTAAATTTTGAGACAAGATTCTGAAGCAGACTATTGGTTTCTTCCCTTTTATCTATTGGCAAATAATAATAAGGGTTGGTAGAAATAGTGAAATGGTTGGTAGACAGGAAAGGGAAGAAAGAGCAGCATGAAAACACTGGATTAAGGTATCCAGCAATACATACTGAGAGACATAAAATGGCCACAATTTTGCCAAGCAAATATTATCAACTTGCATTATGCAGTATGTAAAGAAATAAGCCACCATAGTCAGGGGGGTAGAAATCATTAAATAAAAGTACAGTTATTAACATAATACATTAAATCATTACATGAAATACAAAAAAAATACTTCTATAGATGCTTAAAGTGTATTTGATAAGATTCAACACCAATCCCTACTAACATTATTTTAAGAGTAGAAATAGAAAAAATATTTCTTTAATATAAGAAAAAGGAAGGGCAGACAGCAGAAGCAAGAAGAACTATAATCCTGCATCCTGTGGAACAAAAACCACATTCACAGAAAGATAGACAAGATAAAAAGTCAGAGGGCTATGTACCAGATGAAGGAACAAGATAAAATCCCAGAAAAACAACTAAATGAAGTGGAGATAGGCAACCATCCAGAAAAAGAATTCAGAATAGTGATAGTGAAGATGATCCAGGACCTCGGAAAAAGAATGGAGGCAAAGATAGAGAAGATGCAAGAAATGTTTAACAAACACCTAGAAGAATTAAAGAACAAACAAACAGAGATGAACAATACAATAACTGAAATGAAAACTACACTAGAAGGAATCAATAGTAGAATAACTGAGGCAGAAGAACAGATAAGTGACCTGGAAGACAGAATGGTGGAATTCACTGCTGCGGAACAGAATAAAGAAAAAATAATGAAAAGAAATGAAGACAGCCTAACAGACCTCTGGGACAACATTAAACACAACAACATTCTCATTGTAGGGGTCCCAGAAGGAGAAGAGAGAGAGAAAGGACCCGAGAAAATATTTGAAGAGATTATAGTCGAAAACTTCCCTAACATGGGAAAGGAAATAGCCACCCAAGTGCAGGAAGCGTAGTGAGTCCCATACCAGATAAACCCAAGGAGAAACACGCCCAGGCACATAGTAATCAAATTGGCAAAAATTAAAGACAAAGAAAAACTACTGAAAGCAGCAAGGGAAAAACAACAAATAGCATACAAGGGAACTCCCATAAGGTTAACAGCTGATTCCTCAGCAGAAACCCTACAAGCCAGAAGGGAGTGGCATGACATATTTAAAGTGATGAAAGAGAGGAACCTATAACCAAGATGACTCTACCCGGCAAGGATCTCATTGAGATTCAACGGAGAAATCAAAAGCTTTACAGACAAGCAAAAGCTAAAAGAATTCAGCACCACCAAACCAGCTCTACAACAAATGCTAAAGGAACTTCTCTAAGTGCAAAACACAAGAGAAGAAAAGGACCTACAAAAACAAACTCAAAACAATTAAGAAAATGGTAATAGGAACACACATATCGATAATTACCTTAAACGTGAATGGATTAAATGTTCCAATCAAAAGACACAGGCTCACTGAATGGATACAAAAACAAGACCCATATATATCTTGTCGACGAGAGACCCACTTCAGACCTAGGGACATGTACAGACTGAAAGTGAGGGGGTGGAAAAAGATATTCCATGCAAATGGGAATCAAAAGAAAGCTGGAGTAGCAATATTCATATCAGATAAAATAGACTTTAAAATAAAGAATATTACAAGAGACAAGGAAGGACACTACATAATGATCAAGGGACAAATCCAAGAAGAAGAGAAAACAATTATATATCTATATACACCCAACATAGGAGCACCATAATATACAAGGCAACTGCTAACAGCTATAAAAGAGGAAATCGATAGTAACACAATAGTAGTGGGGGACTTTAACACCTCACTTACACCAATGGGCAGATCATCCAGACAGAAAATGAATAAGGAAGCACAAGCTTTAAATGACACAATAAACCAGATAGATTTAGTTGATATTTATGGGACATTCCATCCAAAACAACAGACTACACTTTCTTCTCAAGTGTGCATGGAACATTCTGCAAGATAGATCACATCTCGGGTCACACATCAAGCCTCAGTAAATTTAAGAAAATTGAAATCATATCAAGCATCTTTTCTGACCACAACGCTATGAGATTAGAAATGAATTACAGGGAAAAGAACATAAAAAACATAAACACATGGAGGCTAAACAATAGGTTACTAAATAACCAAGAGATCACTGAAGAAACCAAAGAGGAAATCAGAAAATACCTAGAGACAAATGACAATAAAAACACGATGATCCAAAGCCTACTGGATGTAGCAAAACCAGTTCTAAGAGGGAAGTTTATAGCAATAAAATTCTACCTCAAGAAACAACAAACACCTCAAATAAACAATCTAACCTTACACTTAAAGGAATTAGAGAAAGAACAAACAAAACACAAAGTTAGTAGAAGGAAAGACATCATGAAGATCAGAGCAGAAATAAATGAAATAGAAAACAATAGCAAAGATCAATAAAACTAAAAGCTGGTTCTTTGAGAAGGTAAACAAAATTGATAAACCATTAGCCAGACTCATCAAGAAAAAGAGGGAGAAGACTCAAACCAAAAAAATTAGAAATGAAAAAGCTACAACAGACACCACAGAAATACAAAGCATCCTAAGAAACTACTATAAGCAGCTCTATGCCAATAAAATGGACAACCTGGAAGAAATGGACAAATTCTTCGAAAGGTATAACCTTCCAAGACTGAACCAGGAAGAAACAGAAAATATGAACAGACCAATCACAAGTAATGAAATTGAAACTGTGATTAAAAATCTTCCAACAAAAGAAAAAGTCCAGGACCAGATGCCTTCACAGGCGAATTTTTTCAAACATTTAAAGAAGAGCTAACACTCTATATGTATTCTCTATACTTAGAGAATCCTAAGGATGCCAGCAGAAAACTACTAGAGCTAATCAATGAATTTGGTAAAGTTGCAGGATACAAAATGAATGCACAGAAATCTCTTGCGTTCCTATACACTAATGACGAAAAATCTGAAAGAGAAATTAAGGAAACACTCCCATTTACCACCGCAACAAGAAGAATAAAATATCTAGGAATAAACCTACCTAGGGAGACAAAAGACCTGTATGCCAAAAACTATAAGACACTGATGAACGAAATTAAAAATGATACCGACAGATGGAGAGATATACCATGTTCTTGGATTGGAAGAATCAATATTGTGAAAATGACTATACTACGCAAAGCAATCTACAGATTCAATGCAGTCCCTATCAAATTACCAATGGCATTTTTACGGAACTAGAACAAAAAAACTTAAAATTTGTATGGAGACACAAAAGACCCCGAATAGCCAAAGCAGTCTTGTGGGAAAAAAATGGATCTGGAGGAATCAGACTCCCTGACTTCAGACTATACTACAAAGCTACAGTAATCAAGACAGTATGGTACTGGCACAAAAACAGAAATATAGATCAATGGTACAAGATATAAATCCCAGAGATAAACCCACGCAATTTTGGTCAACTAATCTATGACAAAGGAGGCAAGGATATACAATGGAGAAAAGACAGTCTCTTCAATAAGTGATGCTGGGAAAATTGGACAGCTACATGTAAAAGAATGAAATTAAAAACTACATACAGATGGCCAAGAAGCACATGAAAAGCTGCTCAACATCACTAATTATTAGAGAAATGCAAATCAAAACTACAATGAGGTATCACCTCACACCAGTTAGAATGGGCATCATCAGAAAATCTACAAACAACAAATGCTGGAGAGGGTGTGGAGAAAAGGGAACCCTCTTGCACTGTTGGTGGGAATGTAAATTGATACAGCCACTATGGAGAACAGTATGGAGGTTCCTTGAAAAACTAAAAATAGAATTACCATATGACCCAGCAATCCCACTACTGGGGATATACCCAGAGAAAACCATAACTCAAAAAGACATATGCACCCCAATGTTCATTGCAGCACTATTTACAATAGCCAGGACATGGAATCAACCTAAATGCCCACTGACAGACAAATGGATAAAGAAGTTGTGGTAAAAAAAAAAAAAGAAGTTGTGGTACATATATACAATGGAATATTACTTAGCCTTAAAAGGGAACAAGATTGGGTCATTTGTTGAGACGTGGATGGATCTAGAGACTGTCATACAGAGTGAAGTAAGTCAGAAAGAGATAAACAAATATCGTATATTAATGCATATATGTTGAACCTAGAAAAATGATACAGATGAACTGGTTTGCAGGGCAGAAATTGAGACACAGATGTAGAGAACAAACTTATGGACACCAAGAGGGGAAAGTGGTGGGCAGGGGTGGTGGTGGTGGGATGAATTGGGAGATTGGGATTGACATATATACACTAATTTGTATAAATGGATAACTAATAAGAACCTGCTGTATAAGAAAATAAATAAAATAAAAATCAAAAATTCAAAAAAAGAAATAAGTCTGATATTCCTCTAACACATGTAATAGAAGAAAATCTGACTCTTAATGTTCAGCTTTTTGTAGAAAAACTCCATTAAAACAGAAATGTGTACAAATGATAAACGTATATAGCTCAATAAATTTTTCAAAAATGAAATGCGAATGCAGAATAAAAGACAGATAATGCTCTATACTTAAGGTGCCGCCCTCATGTTTCCTTTCCATTCTCTAGCTGCATCCATGCAAAGAAGTGACTTCTGTTAACATTAAATAAATGTACCTCTTTTTGAGGTATACAGATGTAATCATGTTATCTGAATTACTTTGTTCAACATTATGTTTTTGACATTTTTTCATGTTTTGTTTCTAACTATGACTAGTATATTCTATTGATGGATAGTGTTCTAAAAAAAAAAGAAAGAAAAAGTATAAGATTAAGACTAACAGCCAGTATTATATGTAATAGTAAAACATTAGTGATATCACCATTAAAAATATGTACAAAAGGGGCTTCCTGGTCATGCAGTGGTTAAGAATCTGCCTGCCAATGCAGGGGACACAGGTTCGAGTCCTGGCTGAGAAGATCCTACATGCCGCAGAGCAAGTAAACCCATGTGACACAACTACTGAGCCCATGCGCCACAACTATTGAAGCCCACGCGCCTAGAGCCCGTACTCCACAGCAAGAGAAGCCACCACATGAGAAGCCCGTGCACCGCAACAAAGAGTAGCCCCTGCTTGCTGCAACTAGAAGAAAGCCCGCGTGCAGCAATGAGGACCCAACACAGCCAAAATAAATAAATAAATAAATAAATATTTTAAAATATGTACAAAAGAAGGAATATTACTTAATATTGTTCTGAAAGTTATAGCCAATACAATATGACATAATACAAAATTAAAAGTATATTATTAATAATGAAGAAATAAAAAGACATTTATTTGGGGATGAAGTCATTATATAGGTCCAAAGAAATAATTTAAAAATTGATTAAACACAAGGGGATGAATGTAAGATAAACACACAGAAATCAAAAGCGTTCCATACAGTTGAAATTATAAGCTAGAAACTTTTAAAATATATATTTATATGTAATTCTAAAAAAGATTTGAGATGGTTGTGAGAAAAAATGAATATAGAGAGCCCATGCACAGTGACAACAAAAATATAAAATATCTTAGAAATAGCCTTAATGCATAATTTCTTTCATCTATGCAAAGAAGAGAGCAAAATTTTATTGAGATATATTTAGTGAAGCTTGAGAAAATGGAAAAATATGCTGTGTTTCTGAGCAGGAGGACATTGTTACAAATATTTACATATTTTCAAAATAATATAGGTTTAATCACGACTGTCATCAGTCAAACTACTATATGCCTAACAAAATTCCAGGTACTGAGGATAACCATGCAAGCAGTAAGTAACACAAAGACTCTGCCCACATGGTGTTTAGATATTTACGGAGTTGACACACCAAACAAATAAAGTCTTACCCTTATACAATGTTAGGAAATGATACATGCATTGAATAAAAATAAAACAGGGTCAAGTGAGAATGAAGGGCAGGGATGCTGTTTAGAATAAAGGGGTCATGAAAAGCCTCTGAAGAAGTAACATTTAAACAGATATTTGAATAAAGTGCAGTGGAGAGCCATATGGCTGTCAGGAGGAATAGTGTTTCTTGCAGAGGCAACAGCAAATGCAAAGACCCAGACATGGAACCATGTTTGACGTCTTCCAGGAATAAAAAGTAATCCAGTGTTGCTGAAGCAGAGCAAGTGAGGTGGTCACTGGTAGGGGATGAGGACAGAGGTAATGAGGGACAGATCATATGTGGGCCTTGTAGACCACATAGGGACTTTGGGTTTTGTCCTAAGTCTGATGGTAGCCATTGGTAGATTTTGATCAGGTGAGAATGTGATCTAATTACATTTTTTAAAAAGATTTGTCTGGCCTCAGTGCTGAGAATAGTTAAGGTAGAGGTGAGGGGGGAATAGTGAGATCAATGAGGAGGGTATTTCAATGATTCAGGTTGGAAAAAATAGGCCTGTATTGGGTAGTGGGGTAGAGTAATCAAAAGTGGAATCCAGATATAGGTTGGAGGTAGACATAAAAGATTTGCTGATGGGTTGAGTAAGAGGGGTAAGAGAAAGAGAAGAATCAAGGTTGGCCACTAGGTTTTTGTCTTGAAGCAACTGGCTGGATCATAGTGTTACTTAATGAGTTGAGGTGAAGACTGGAAAAGGAGCAGGAGTTGGGGGACTGAAATCAAGAGCTGTGTTTTGAAGATGTCAAATCTGAAACTTCTATCAGACTCCAAGTGGAGATGTTGAGCAGGCAGTTTCCATGAATCTGAAACTCAGGGGAACTTCTCAGGCCATCAGCATGTAGCTGGAATGTAAAGGCAGAAGATTGGATGAGGTCATCTATGGAGAGAATGCACAGAGAGACACCCAGGGCCCACCAGTGTTTAGAGTTTGAGACAAGGAAGAAGATCCTTTAGAGAAGACTGAAAGGAAGCAGCTAATAAAATAGGAGAGAACCTGGGAGAGTCTGGAGTCTCAGAAGCCAAATAAGTAGTTTAATATAACTCCCATCAAAAATATCAATGATTTATTGTTATTAACTGACAACATCATTCTAAAACGTATCAGCAAAGCTTAATGCACACCTAGGATAATGGACCATCTTGTCACATATTTCTTTTTTAACAACTGATCTGGACATGATGTTTTTATGACCTTGTAAAATGAAAAGGAAATCTTTCTTACTTAAAAATAATCTATTTACCTATGTAAGCACTCTGTCTTCCACTATACAACCCCTCCATTTTATACAGGCACACTTGTTTCAGTCACCTTGCTGGTGTCCTTGCAGCAAGTTAATAAAATGTAGCAGGAGTTTGAGAAAAATTTGTCTAAAAAATTTTGCTTTTGATACTTGGAAATTGATCCTATTTTATATAAGAATCTATTATGCCATTAGAAAGCATATTAAACCATTAGCCAGGCATAAATTATTCAATAAATAGTGTTGGGACAAGTGTCGAGACATATGTAAACTAAATTGTTTTCTCACTTCATTCTACACACCAAAGTAAATTCTAGACTGATTAAAAGTTAAATCTTTAGGGAGTTGCCTGGTGGCCTAATGGTTAGGATTCTGAGTTTTCACTGCCAATGGCCCAGGTTCAATACATATAAATGAATCACTGTGCTGTACACCTGAAACTAACATTATACTGTAAATCAACTATACTTCAACTTAAAAATAAGTAAAAAAAAAAAAAGAGAAAGAAAATTTAAAAAAAAGAAAATACATCTATTTATAAAACTTCAACAAGGGGGAAGATTTCCTAAGCTTAGAAATAACAGAAGACATTATAAAGCAAAAGACCAGCAGATCTGAATATATAAAAATAAAAAATGCTATGCATGAGAAACCATACAGTAAACGTTAAAATGGGAAAATGTTTTCAATAAAATATCAAAGTTGATATATTTTCTACATAAAGAGTTTATGCAAACTGATAAGAAGAGCAATAGGATATAAAAGTAGATAACTAATAGGGACCTACTGTATAGCACAGGGAACTCTACTCAGTACTCTGCAATGACCTGTATGGGAAAAGAATCTAAAAAAGAGTGGATATATGTGTACACACAACTGATTCACTTTGCTGTACACCTGAAACTAACACAACATTCTAAATCAACTCTACGCCAATACCGCTGTTTTGCCCCTCCCCCCCAACTGGTAACCACTAGTTTGTTCTCTATTATCTGTGTCTGTTTCTTTTTTGTATATTTATTAGTTTGTTTTATTTTTTAGATTCCACATATAAGTGATATCATACAATATATCTTTAAGAGAGCCCTCTTTTGGTCCGATGGTATACATTTAGACAAGCAACTTGAATTTGTATCAAGATCCTTAAAAAAGGTCCATACTCAATGGATGGCCCAGCATTTCTACTTGTAGACTATCTTAAAGAAATAATTCTTATATGGAGAAAGCATTTTACCAAAAAAATAAATAGGATTATTTATAATAGCTTCAAAATGGAAATAGAAAAGTTTTGCAGATACAGTGGACATGAAATGGTTAAATTAGAAAAACAGCTTTCCCTGTTACAGCCAGAAGTAATTCTTAATGCTACAAAGGAAGTTTCACTGTGTGCATATTTCTGCCCAGTGGGGATCTCTTTGTAGTTCTGACCCTAATCAGTAAGTCAGTCCACCAAAAGAAGAATTTAACTTCCATCCACACAATGTGGGCGGACCAGGGAACACAGAGAACCCAGATGAAAGGACTAGAAAGCTCCAGGGTCTTACAATTGAAAGGGAGGCTCCTCTGATAACAAATAAGTAGCAGGAGACATTTTGCAGAGTTTACTGAAGGAAAACAAAGTTTCCTTTGTGATAAAATTGATAAAGACTATTATTTTGAGCAAACTCAAAGCAAAGACAGACTTTCTGCAGAGAAATAAGGGCTACAATAAAAGAAAATGACATTCTTGCAAAACTAGCACAGGAAAGAAGGTGAAGATCAGTAGCAGAACTCAGGTGAAGTTCAAAGTAGAGGAATCTGGACCAGACTGGAGGCTGCTTACTTAGTCACACTGCCATGCATATTCCTTTATTCACTCATTCACTCTTTCATTAATTTATTAGTTGATTCATCAACTATTTATTGAGCAGCAAATATATGCCAGGCACTAAGCAAGTATTGGAGGTTCAGGCTTCCCTGGTGGCGCAGTGGTTGAGAGTCCGCCTGCTGATGCAGGGGACACGGGTTCATGCCCCAGTCCGGGAAGATCCCACATGCCGCGGAGCGGCTGGGCCCATGAGCCATGGCCGCTGAGCCTGCGCGCTCCGCTGCAGGAGAGGCTGCGGCAGTGAGAGGCCCGCGTACCGCAAAAAAAAAAAAAAGAAAAAATGTATTGGAGGTTACCTTACTGAAAAAGACAGAGAAGATCTTTCATAGGACACATAATAGTTGCAAAGCTAATCTAACTCAGAAGATCAGAGAACCTAATCTAACTCAGAAGATCAGAGAATCCTTCTTTGGGTTTCTATGAGATTTGAAATTTTAAGTAAAGTTTGAAAAGTGAAAAAGATTTAGCTAGGGTAAGGATTTTTACCAATTCCTTAGTGGGGAAGGAACTGGAAATCTTATTTGTGGTTTACTGAATATATGGTGCACATATGCTTTCTATACAGTGAAATTGTGTAATTATAACTTTTGTTCCATTGTATGAATTCCATCATATTCAACAAATTCTATTATTTTTATAAAGACATAAATTGTTCATCTGGATAGATTTTTAGGCTGTGTGACCCTTTCCATCTATTTAGTCAAGATTCTCGTATTTAGCAACACTTCTAACCATTACCAAAACTTAACCATTTAGTATAGGCTTATTAAGATCATACTTTCATTTCAAACAAATATGTGTTGAACACCTGTTGTGTGCTAAGCTCTATTTTTGCAGCTGAAGTTACAGTGGAAAGGAAGACAGAAAAGGCCCCTGACTTTACGGAGCTCACATTCTAGTATGAACTTAAATTCTATGCTTCTAATGTTCTAATTAACCATTCCCAATAGCAATACATAGGGATGACCACTTCATTGTATTTCATTAGGCATTATTGTTCTTGTTTTGTTTTTTTTTTTTGCAGTACCCGGGCCTCTCACTGTTGTGGCCTCTCCCATTGCGGAGCACAGGCTCCGGACGCGCAGGCTCAGCGGCCATGGCTCACGGGCCCAGCCGCTCCGTGGCATGTGGGATGTTCCCAGACCGGGGCACGAACCCGTGTCCCTTGCATCGGCAGGCAGACTCTCAACCACTGCGCCACCAGGGAAGCCCTGTTCTTGCTTTTATAATGAAGAAAAGTACAAAAAAACATTAGGGCATTGTTACAGGTTGAACTATGTCCCTGCAAAAAGATATGTTAAAGTCCTAACCCCCATTACCTCAGAATGTGACCTTACTTGGAAGTAGGGTTTTTGTAGATGTAATTAGTTGCCATGAAGTCATCAGGGTGGGCCCTTATCCAGTATGCCTGGTGTCCTTATAAAAAGGGGAAATTTGGACACAGAGACGTATACAAAGGGAGAATGCCATGGGAAGATGAAGATAGAGATCAGGGCTATGCAACTACAAGCCAGGGGATGACAGTGACCACAGCAAACCACCAGAAGATAGGAGAGGGGTGTAGAGCAGATTTTCCCTCACAACACTCAGAAAAAATCAGCTCTGCCAACCCATCAATCTCAGACTTCCAGCCTCCAGACAATAACTTTCTGTTGTTTAAGCCACCCAGTCTGTGGTACTTTGTTATGCCAGCCCTAGCAAACAAATACAGGCATATTTCTTACTTTGGGTTCCCCTAAAAGCAAAGACTGAGAAAAGGACTTGGGTGTATCAATGTTGTTTGACAACTGTGCACAGGATATAAACCTTGCTCTCAGAAGTATTGCAATGTTTTGTTAGTTTGTTTTCTCTTATTTTCCCAGGGGGTTTAGACCTAAAGGATAACCAAGCAAACCAAAGGCCTTCAATGAACAATAAAAGTCTCCACCACAGACTGCCAAATTTGGGTACTCAATGATTAGAATGGGATGCAGGAGTGGATCTAGGTTTTGTGGGGAGTGAAGTTAATCTTCTCTAAAAGCATCAAACGATAAACTAAAAATTAGGTAGAAAAGTCAATATTTATTTAGAATAAAAGGGAATTAAAACAAATTACAAATATTAGAAAGATGATAAACACTACAAATACCCCTAAATCTTGAAATATATAACATTCTTGTTTCTTATCTCACACCCTTTCACAATGCTTTTTTTCCTACATATTTTGACTGCATGTTTTTTGATCACCTCTTCATATGGCACCAAGTTTGTTACATGATTTTCAATAGAGAGAAAAGAAAATTCTCTTCCTTTAGCATTTGTTTCATTATTGACAATGCGATGCATAAAACATGCAACTTCACACACAGATGTACTCACTGCTACAGAATTTTGAGCCAGAAAGACAGGAATTCTAATAAATCTATTTTAGATTATTTCCAGAAAAAATGTATTTGGAGTTTATATATAATGTATTATCAAGTATATATATTCCTGACAGGAGAGAATTTCCACCTTGATGAGGCATTGATGATAACTGAATCCTCTGCTTATAATTTTACACATCTGATGCTTGGAGGAATTTTCCACAGAATTGCTTCTGGCTCTGATCAGTGCAAGCCTTGCTCTCTCTATTCCCCACATACTTCCAGTGTTAGGTGCTGCAGGACACATCCTTATGCTGACATGACTTCTGACCCTGGTCCTTCAAGTCACAATGCCTGGTAAGTTGGCTAAAGGGCATGAAGAGTATCCAGAAGCCATTTCCATACCAGGCCACCCAAGAACAGCTTAACTATATAAAGGAGTGACTGGGACCTCATAAATATATCCCACTGAGCCAAAACTTACCGTGCTCCCAACTCAACTTGCCCCGTAACCAGATCCCCAAAATGCTTGTGTCCTTGACTTAACTGCAGTGTGATACATAAAAGTATTTTACTTTTTTACAAAGTTCACAAAAATCTATAACTGTGTGAATGTGTCAGGATCTTTCCCAGGACCTTAGAAGGAGCCCATACATGAAAGGACCCCTTCATGAGAGGGACCGGGAAGCTTAAATTTCATTTGCTTCATGGTAAACCTACCTTTTACAATGCTAAAATGAATGATCAAAAGCTTCATCACAGATATGTTTTTTACATAGTGAATTTTTGATCATTTGTCCTTTGGCAGCAGGGAATAAAGTTTAGACAATGGTTGGCTCTGATGCAGTAGAAGGAGAGTGGGTAAATGAGAAAAGAATTGTTAGAAGAATAGGAAATTGGCACTGGTAGTGATAGAATAGGATAATTAGTTTAGAAATCCCACTAGGGGATTAAAGACAGAAAGGGAATTTTTTTTTTTTTTGCGGTACGCGGGCCTCTCACTGTCGCAGCCTCTCCCGTTGCGGAGCACAGGCTCCGGACGCGCAGGCTCAGCGGCCATGGCTCACGGGCCCAGCCGCTCCGCGGCATGTGGGATCTTCCCGGACCGGGGCACGAACCCGTGTCTCCTGCATCGGCAGGCGGACTCTCAACCACTGCGTCACCAGGGAAGCCCCAGAAAGGGAATTTTAACAGAGTTTGGAAGACTGTTGTAAGCTAATGACCAATCCAGAAAAGATCCAGTAACCTAGCAATAATCTACTCTACCTTGAATGAAGACCAGGCACATTCAAGTACCAGGCACACTCAAGCCACAAATCCTGATAGTTAAAACACAAGACAGTACATATAGGGTCTATGTCTTGTTACATGAAGTCAGGGAGTTAATGGTCCTTGAAGAATAGCATTTCTGCATGTAGCCAAGACAGAAATATAGGTGAAAGGGGAAAGAAACTAGGTGAAAGGGGACATTATACCTAAACCTGAGATGAATGACCACATTTTAGTATATGTTACCACCTTTCTGCTAATATACATATGATTTAAATAGTGCCATGACAGTCCAGTTAGACCATATAGGGGCAAAGGAGAAACTAATGATCTAAGCCTTGACATCTACCCAACATGAGGAAGATGGTCTTCTCCCTTCCCCACTTTTTCTTTGATTATAAAAACATAGCCCCCTTTGTTCTTGGGGCTGTGCTCCCTTGTCTGCCCACTTGTATCTCTCACAAGCATCCTATGCTAATAAACTCACTCTTCGCCTTTCACTTTGCCTCACGTTGAATTCTTTCTCTGCAGAGACAAAAGAAGCTGAGCTTCAGTAAATCCTGACACCAGGTGAGCAGTTTCAATTAAAAGACAGGGGGTTGGGGCTTCCTTGGTGGTGCAGTGGTTGAGAATCCACCTGCCAATGCAGGGTACTTGGGTTTGAGCCCTGGTCCAGGAGGATTCCAGGAGCAACTGGGCCCGTGCACCACAGCTACTGAGCCTGTGCTCTGGAGCCCGCGAGCCGCAACTGCTGAAGCCCGTGCGCCTAGAGCCCATGCTCCACAGCAAGAGAAGCCACTACAATGAGAAGCCTGTGCACCGCAGCGAAGAGTAGCCCCTGCTAGCCGCAACTAAAGAAAGCCCGTGTGCAGCAATGAAGACCCAACACAGCCAAAAATAAAAAAAATAATAAAAAATAATTTTTTAAAAAAAGGACAGTGGGTCTGAGTCCCCTCCTAAGTCAGGGATCATGGGTTCAAGTCCCAGTCTGAGGTGTGGCTGGGTGTGAGTCCCATCCGAGAAGGAGTGCAGTTTCAGTAGTGTGGATGGAAATAATAAGCCACGAGTCCAAAATATACGCATTGTCTCTGTCCTTTACGTCTAACATAAAGGCTAGAAGATGATCCTCAAAGACAAGATGTCTACCTGATTTTTTTAACCGAGGGAGTCAGAGAACTTCGTTTTGTTCAATCTAGAAAGGTCTGTGATATAAGAACCTATCCACTGAAATTAATATGAGTTATTACTTTGTATCTTATTTTCATGTGGGCTTCAGACCAAATGATTTTCCTAACACGTTTATAAATGGAAAGTACACAAGGTTTGTTTTTAGCATTGGTGATAATAAATTGGAAAATGCCTAAGTCTGTATTTGTCACAGTGACAGTAACGATAATGTTTGTAGGCCCACTAAATTCTGTTTGGTTTTGTATTCTTTGGTTCAACTGAAGGCATCGGCATTAAGGTAAGAGGAGACCTTAGCTATTGGGTAGATTTCTTTATAATAACAGGAGTACTCTTCTGGTTAATAATTAAATTACACTATTAAATCTTCAGATAGAGGAAAGGCAAATAAATAAATTTCAAAGGCATTAACATGTAACCTGTTTTTAGTGAGTATAAAAACAAAGACTCTGGTAGATCAATAAAAGTAACAACGACTTTAATAGTTTTTGACTTTGGTCTAAGCAGCTAGAGATTATGGAGTGTTCTTCCCCACCAAGAAGTATCCCGCTGATGGAGCTGTAAGGCTGAGGAATATGCTGATAAAGGGGTCCAGTTCTCTAACTGCCTTGATTTGTTCTCTCCTGTATTTATTTTCGCATGCTTTTGGAACAAATTACCTCTGTACTATCTTACAGTTCTGCAGATCAGAAGTCCAACATGGGCTCATGAGTTCAAATCAAGGTGTCAGCAGGCCTATGTTCCTTTCAGGAGGCTCTAGGAAATAATCCATTTTCTTGGCTTTTCCAGATTCCAGGCGTTGCTCATACTCCTTGGCTTGTGGCCACTTTTCTCCATCTTCAAGGCCAGCAATGTAGCATTTCTTCCATCACCACATCTCTTTCTGACCACAGATGGGAAACTTTCTTCACTTTTCAGGGCTTATGTGATTAAATCTGGCCCATCTGAATAACCCAGGATAATCTCCAATTTTGAGGTCCTTAAATTAGTCACATCTGCAAAGTCCCTTATGCCACATAAGGTAACCTATTCACAAGTTCTGGGGATTAAAATCGGGATGTCTTTACGAGGGAGTCTTTATTCTGTCTACCACTGTTCCCTAACCTAGAACGTGGAGTGGGGTGAGAGGTCAGCAGCCTTCCCACTTTTTTGCAAGGAACATTTCATGGAATATCTCCATTCTTAATCTGTCAAAGGGAAAGGTTTTCTGAAGTGGTAGTGCAAGAGTGAGATAGATAGGCTTGGCTCTTTTCTCTTTTAAAATTAATAATAATAATACAGGAATACCTCAGAAATATTGAGGGTTCAGTTGCAGACCACCACAATAAACCAAATACTAATAAAGCAAATCACACAAGCTTTTTGGTTTCCCGTTGCACATAAAATTATGTTTATGCCATACTGTAGTTTATTAAGTATGCAACAGCATTATGTCTAAAAAATATACAAACCTTAATTTAAAAATACTTTGTTGAGAGATTGGTTCAAGATGGCGGAGTAGAAGGACGTGCTCTCATTCCCTCTTGCAAGAACAACAGAGTCACAACTAACTGCTGAACAATCATTGACAGGAAGACACTGGAACTCACCAAAAAAGATACCCCACATCTAAGACAAAGGAGAAGCCACAATGAGACGGTCGGAGGGGCGCAATCACAGTAAAATCAAATCCCATAACTGCTGGGTGGGTGACTCACAGACGGGAGAACACTTATACCACAGAAGTCCACCCACTGGAGTGAAGGTTCTGAGCCCCACGACAGACTTCCCAGTCTGGGGGTCCGGCAATGGGAGGAGGAAATCCTAGAGAATCAGACTTTGAAGGCTAGCGGGATTTGATTGCAGGACTTTGAGAGGATTGGGGGAAACAGAGACTCCACTCGTGGACGGCACACACAAAGTACTGTGCTCAATGGGACCCAGGGGAAAGAGCAGTGACCCCATAAGCGACTGAACCACACCTACCTGCTAGTGCTCTAGGGTCTCCTGCAGAGTCGGGGGGTGCCTGTGTGTCACCATGAGGACAAGGACATTGGCAGCAGAAGTCCTAGGAAGTACTCCTTGGCATGAGCCCTCCCAGAGTCTGCCATTAGCCCCAACAAAGAGCCTGGGTAGGCTCCAGTGTTGGGTCGCCTCAGGCCAAACAACCAACAGGGAGGGAACCGAACCCCACCCATCAGCAGACAAGCGGATTAAAATTTTACTGAGCTCTGCCCACCAGAGCAACAGCCAGCTCTACCCAACACCAGTCCCTCCCATTAGGAAACATGCACAAACCTCTTAGATAGCCTCATCCACCACAGGGCAGACAGCAGAAGCAAGAAGAACTACAATCCTGCAGCCTGTGGAACAAAAACCACATTCACAGAAAGACTGACAAGATGAAAAGGCAGAGGGCTATGTACCAGGTGAAGGAACAACATAAAACCCCAGAAAAACAACTAAATGAAGTGGAGATAGGCAACCTTCCAGAAAAAGAATTCAGAATAATGATAGTGAAGATGATCCAGGACCTCGGAAAAAGAACGGAGGCAAAGATCGAGAAGATGCAAGAAATGTTTAATAAAGACCTAGAAGAATTAAAGAACAAACAAACAGAGATGAACAATACAATAACTGAAATGAAAACTACACTAGAAGGAATCAATAGCAGAATAACTGAGGCAGAAGAACAGATAAGTGACCTGGAAGACAGAATGGTGGAATTCACTGCTGCGGAACAGAATAAAGAAAAAAGAATGAAAAGAAATGAAGACAGCCTAAGAGGCCTCTGGGACAACATTAAGCACAACAACATTCACATTATAGGGGTTCCAGAAGGAGAAGAGAGAGAGAAAGGATCAGAGAAAATATTTGAAGAGATGATAGTTGAAAACTATAGTGGAACTAACTAACATGGGAAAGGAAATACCCACCCAAGTCCAGGAAGTGCAGAGAGTCCCATACTGGATAAACCCAAGGAGAAACACGCCGAGACACATAATAATCAAATTCGCAAAAATTAAAGACAAAAAAAATTACTGAAAGCAGCAAGGGAAAAATGACAAATAACATACAAGGGAACTCCCATAAGGTCAACAGCTGATTTCTCAGCAGAAACTCTACAAGCCAGAAGGGAGTGGCATGATATACTTAAAGTGATGAAAGGGAAGAACCTACAACTAAGATTACTCTACCTGGCAAGGACCTCATTCAGATTACACAGAAAATCAAAAGCTTTACAGACAAGCAAAAGCGAAGAGAATTCAGCACCGCCAAACAAGCTCTACAACAAATGCTAAAGGAACTTCTCTAAGTGGGAAACATAAGAGAAGAAAAGGACCTACGAAAACAAACCCAAAACAATTAAGAAAATGGTAATAGGAACATGCATATCGATAATTACCTGAAATGTGAATGGATTAAATGCTCCAACCAAAAGACACAGGCTTCCTGAATGGATACAAAAACAAGACCCATATAAACGCTGTCTACAAGAGACCCACTTCATACCTAGGGACACATTCAGACTGAAAGTGAGGGGATGGAAAAAGATATTCCATGCAAATGGAAATCAAAACAAAGCTGGAGTAGCAATACTCATATCAGATAAAATAGACTGTAAAATAAAGAATGTTACAAAAGACAAGGAAGGACACACATAATGATCAAGGGACCAATCCAAGAACAAGATATAACAATTATAAATCTATATGCACCCAACATAGGAGCACCTCAATACATAAGGCAACAGCTAACAGCTATAAAAGAGGAAATCGACAGTTACACAATAATAGTGGGGGACCTTAACACCTCACTTACACCAGTGGACATATCATCCAAACAGAAAATTAACAAAGAAAACACAAGCTTTAAATGACACAATAGACCAGATAGATTTAGTTGATATTTATAGGACATTCCATCCAAAAACAGCAGATTACACTTTCTTCTCAGGCGCGCACAGAACATTCTCCAGGATAGATCACATCTTGGGTCACAAACCAAGCCTCAGTAAATTTAAGAAAATTGAAATCATATCAAGCATCTTTTGTGACCACAATGCTATGAGATTAGAAATCAATTACAGGGAAGAAAACGTAAAAAACACAAACACATGGAGGCTAAACAATATGCTACTAAATAACCAAGAGAGGGCTTCCCTGGTGGCGCAGTGGTTGAGAGTCCACCTGCCAATGTAGGGTACACGGGTTCGTGCCCCGGTCCGGGAAGATCCCACATGCCGCGGAGCGGCTGGGCCCGTGAGCCATGGCCGCTGAGCCTGCGCGTCCAGAGCCTGTGCTCCGCAACGGGAGAGGCCGCAACAGTGAGAGGCCCGCGTACCACAAAATATAATAATAAAGTTTGAAATGTTGTAAGAATTACCAAAATGTGACAGAGTCACGAAGTGAGCAAATGCTGTTGGAAAAATGGTGCCAATAGACTTGTTTGACACAGGGTTGCCACAAACCTTCAGTCCGTAAAAAACACAATACCTGCGAGGTGCAATACAGCGAATTGCAACACAACGAAGTATGGCTGTTGTGATAATAATAATAACCATAACAAAAAGTCCATTGGTGAGATCTGTCCTCTTAAGAAGAACTCTGAGAGCTGTACTTTGTATGAGTTGAGTGGCTATCTAGCCTGCACATGAGACTGAGAGATAAAATAATACTACTTTGGTTATTATTTGTCTTGGCTGATTATACAATAAAACCAAAGGGCATCAAAGTCCATATCCAGACTCCTGGGCGGTCCATTTCCCTTCACTGCTACTTCATCATTTTGTACTTTCCTGATTTTGCCCAAATATTTGCAGTTTGGGTGGAGCCACAGCTTACCGGTCAACCCAGAGTTCATTTCACCTGTATGCTATTATTCAACTTGTTAGTAAACTCCAGTCTAACAAAGTTCCTTTGAACTTTACATATCAAAGAAAAATCACTTTTTTAGACTAACATCTAAAGCAGCTCAGCACACAGGGAGAGAGAGATGTCACAGCTGCGACTTAGAGACCAAAATGGGATGTTCTGGCAGGCTGTCACCTATTGACTAGAAATCTTTCATTTTAGAAAATGATTGCTTCTTATAGAGACGTTGGCCTCTGCTAAGCAATCCTTTCCTTTTATGCCTTGCCGTTTAAACTGTTTACAATCAAGATGCTTAACCTCTTACTTGTTCTTCCTTTGAATTGTTTGGTTAATTGTTACCCACAGATGCTAGCCCACAATCAAGGCAGTTCTTTGTACACTACAATCAGGACTGAACAGATGAATGAATGGACAAAGGAGACGATGCTGTGCTGTAGATAAACCCAGGTCTATGAAGTCTTGGCTCCAATGATAACATCTCTATGGCCTTGGGCAGGTAAGCTTCTGTGGGCCTCAGTTTCTCCATCTAGAAAATGTGTGTAATCATACCCACCTTGTATGTTTACTGTAAGAATCTGAGATAATATATGTAAAATCCCTGAAATACAGAAACTGGCAGAAAATCTCTCTCAATAGGAATCATTACCCAGTGTTTGCTCTTTGGGGATTACACAGCTAACACTCAATAATCCACATGTGGGTTATTCTCTTTGCAAATTAGCTCCAGCAAAATTTTGAAAGTAAGTAGATTTTCCCATGAACTCCTCATTTACTCTTGGCTGACTTCCCACCACCAATCTCGTGTGTTTATAAAATGAACTCAATTTAAGAATAAGATACATATACATGAGTAGAAAGGTAAATCTGTGGCCACAAATGGGATACATTATAAAACCAAACATTTGTGACATTTGAATTCTCTAGCTTGCAGTTAACTTGCCAAGATTGCTGAACAAGCCAGATGTAAAATTTTGAATTTCGTTGTATTAAATGGGGGGATAGGATGGCCAAATAATTGTGTGGTTTTCTAAATTTTTAATTTTTTTTTTTTACTTAACACTCTTAGATCATGTCTATTGTATGAACACCAGCATTAATTTTCAGCAAATATCTTTTGTGACATCTAAAATGTTTGCTGTCACTGGCTCCATTGAGATCATCAGATCAGTCACATCTGACCTCAGTCCCCTCTCTGGGCCCCCAGAGAAGAGGACTAATCATTGTGGCTGGCTGATGAGTTACCAGCCATTCCATGGAGCTGAATCCCACAGATAAATAGAGAAGGAGCAAGGTTCAAGCCACTGGAAAAAGGCTGAAATATAAATACGTGGGGACGGTTAATAAAAGCAGTGAAAGTTGAAATTGAGGGTCTTAGGTTATAGTCCAGAAGGGAAGGCATCACAATTCCAAACCAAATTAAAGACCCCGCACTTCAAATACATTACCAGAGGCTGATGGATAAAGATTTCAAAATAAGGGGGAAAAAAAGGACAGTTAAGTGTTATTTCTGGTGTTTATAGATGAAGAAGAAGAAAAATGAACAGAAGGAAAAGAAGGCAAAGGCCAAGGACCTTCACAGGGAAGAGTAGGGCTGGGGTTGGCTGACGCCAACACCAGGCGAGGAAGAATGGGGTGCCTGTCGTGTGCTCTGCTTTTTGTTTCTTTTTCAACAGCTTTATTGAGATAAAGTTCACATACCATAAAAGCCACCCACCTAAACTATACAATTCAAAGGTTTTTAGTATATTCACAGATATGTGCAACCATCACCACAGTCAATTTTAGAATATTTTCATCACTCCAAAAAGAAACTTTGTGCCTCTTAGCTATGACCTCCCACCCTCCCTCCCCTAACCCTAAGCAACCACTAATCTATTTTCCGTCTCTATAGATTTGCCTATTCTAGACATTTCATATAAATAGAATTATATAATATGTTGTTTTGTGTCTGGCTTATTTCACTTAGCGTAGTGTTTTCAAGGTTCATCCATGCTGTAGCATGTATCCGTACTTCATTCCTTTTTATGGCCAAGTAATATTCCACTGTAAGGATATACAACGTGAGTTAATCCATTTGTCAATTGATGGACATTTTGGTTGTTTCTACCTTTTGGCTATTATGATTATTATGAATAAACATTCAAGCATAAGTTTTTGTGTGGACTTATGTTTTCATTTTTCTGGTCATACACCTAGGAGTGGAATTGCTGGGTCATATGTTAACTCGATGTCTAGCCATTTGAGGAACAGTCAGGTTGTCTTCCAAAGTGGCTACACTATTTACATATTTACCAGCAGTCATAGGATGTTGCTCCACAACCTCACCTGCCATTTACTCTCATCGTCTGGCTTTAAATAGCCTCTTCTAGTAAGTCAGATAGAGAAAGACAAATATCATATGATATTGCTATTATATGCAGAATCTTTAAAAAGTGATACAAATGAATTTATTTACAAAACAGATACAGACTCACAGACTTAGAGGACAAGCTTATGATTACTGGGGGGAAGGGTGGGAGGGAGGGATAGATTGGGAGTTTGGGATTGACATGTACATACAACTATATTTAAAATAAATAACCAACAAGGACCTACTGTATAGCACAGGGAACTCTGCTCAATACTCTGTAATGACCTAAATGGGAAAAGAACTTGAAAAAGAATAGATTCATGTATATGCATAACTAAATCACTTTGCTGTACACCTGAAATTAACACAACATTGCTCATCAACTACACTCCAATAAAAAATAAAATTTTTTAAAATAAATAGCTTCTTCTATGTGATAAAAGAAGTGAGATGAAAACACAGGATTTGCTTGGGGGCAAAAACACCCACTATTATTAGTGTTCAAAGAAATAATGATGTTCTACTTTTTTAAAAAATTTATTTTATTGAAGTATAGTTGATTTACAATGTTGTGTTAATTTATACCGTACAGCAAAGTGATTCAGTTATACATATATATACGTCTTTCTCAGATTCTTTTCCATTAGGGTTTATCACAGCATATTGAATATAGTTCCCTGTGCTATACAGTAGGATCTTGTTGTTTGATTTTCTACTTTACGGCTGTGAGCTGTTTTTCAGCATGTGCTATAATAATTTGGATAGCGAAAGAAAAACCCAAAGCTGGATTGGAACTATGTAAAAATTAATTCCTATATTACCACTTACATAATAAACAGCCCAAAGTCTGCTCCCACCCCACCACCTTGAACTGGTGACCTGTTACTCCTTTTTGGTCCCGTGGGTGCCTTCCCCAAGTCACTGGCTTGAATTAGGTCACCTGGGGCGAAGTTCCCATTGGGTCTCTACTTCCTCCGATGCAACACGCAACAGAGTATACACATTAAAATATTTCTAATTGTATAATATCTTCATTATTAGATTAATATCTGTTCTTTCCTCTAGTTTGTAGAGCACTGGGGCAAAGTGACCTTGGCTATCTTTCCCGACACCCCCAGCGTCCAGCACTTGGGTGCGCTCTGTAAGCATTTGTTGAATGAAGGAGCAGAAGGGTTTTACACTAAAGTTTTCCTGCTTAACGAAAATTTTCAGGAAGTGTGTACAAATTAAGCTTTACCAAGGTGTTTGCTTTGTTTAAATACAAAAAGCCCAAGCTGCATCTTAGCTTTTTGACGTGCTCCAAGAGCAGGCTTATTTTACCAGCAAATTGCTCCCTGAGTCAGCTAATGCTAAGGTATGTTCAATACTTGTCTAAAAACTATCCTAATCTTCCCTAACAGAGACCAGAGGAAAGCTGAAACAGCTCTTCTGACATTTGGGAAGCTCTGATTCTGTCAGTCATTTTCTGTTCTTTATCGTGCTTTTTTTTTTTTTTTCCCAAAGGAAAAAGCTGTTTTCCTGTGTGTGAGAACATTCTCTCCTATCTAATAATGCTCAGTTGTCTTTCTGTTCCATCCGTGTGCAGGAAACCACCTGTCCAATTGAGATCCGAGCTGGGCCTGTCAAAGTGTCTCATTTTATATAGATGTGCAGCTGTCAGATCAGGGATCAAAGCCTTGCTTTTAATGGAAACAAGTCATTTTTTACCAATATGACTGTAGAATTTATATGAATACAGCTCTCTGGATCAAATGATTGGCATTTGTACTTCTCAGGCTCCAATCATTTTAACAATGACTTGGTTTTCCAAATAAAAGGACAAGGGAAACCTCTGCTCCCTCCCGTCCAGTCCTGCTCCTTCTGTTGTGGTCTCTAAATGGTGGGTAGTCTCATAGGTCTTGCTTGAGAGATCTGTTTTATTTAACCAATAGCATTAGAAAAATTTCTTTTGGGGGCTTCCCTGGTGGCGCAGTGATTAGGAGTCCGCCTGCCGATGCAGGGGACGCGGGTTCGTGCCCCGGTCTGGGAAGATCCCACATGCCGCACAGCGGCTGGGCCCGTGAGCCATGGCCGCTGAGCCTGCGCGTCCGGAGCCTGTGCTCCGCAACGAGAGAGGCCACAACAGTGAGAGGCCCTCGTACCGCAAAAAAAAAAAAAAATTTCTTTTTGGATTAAAGGCCAGTATTTAAAATTGGGAAGATTTCACATAAAATTTTGACTTGCAACTTTTCTTGAAAACTCAAGCACTAGCAATACTGGGTAATGTTCCCACAAGGCAAATAATGTAGCCTCTAAGATGGTCCCCAATGATCCCACTTCCTGGTATGCATGCCCCTGTGAAATCTCTTTCCCTTGAGTGTGGGCTGAACCTGGTTTTTGTCTCTCCTGAGGTTAGGTTACAAAAGACTAATTTCCATCTTGTTTTCTCTCTTTCTTCTTTGCTTGCCCTGGAGGGAAGCTGGCTGGCATGTTGGGAGCTGCCCTAAGGAGAGACCCTCGTGGCAAGGAACTGATGCCTCCAGCCAACAGCCAACAAGGACCCGAGGCCTGCCAACAGCCACGCCATCAGTTTGGATGTGTGTCCTCTCCCAGCTGAGCTTTAAGATGAAATCACGGACACAGCTGACACATTAATTATTGTCTGATGAGCGAACCTGGACCAGCGGACCCAGCTAAATGATGTTTGGATTCCTGGCCCACAATATCCGTGTATAAATCAAGAAAATATATATTTGTTTTAAGAGAGTAAGTTTTGGGGTAATTTGTTACTTAGTAATAATAGGTAACTAATTCAGTGAGCACAGCTATGCCCTTCGGAAGGCATACATTCTCTCTGGTTTGTGCCTGTGCAGCCCTCCCCAGGGTGACTGAGACCCAGCCCCGCACTGTGCAGTAGGCCACCATTCACTGAGTCACCCCATCAGGACCTAGAGTCACCCCTCAGTCACCCAGTCGCCAAACCCTCTAGGATCAACCTCTGGTTTTCACTCCCCTTTCTTCACTCTGCCCTCTCTTCCCAGGGTTCAGCCCCTCGCAATGTCTTGCTTGGGCTATGGCAACAGTCTCCTAATTCTCCTCTCTGCTCCCTGTCTCCCCACCATCAATTCATCTCACCACACCGCCGACAGAGTGCTCTTTCTAAACTCTCTCCAGGATAAAATCCAAGCATCTGGGCTTGGCTTCCAAGGCCCTCTCTAACCAAGCCTGCCCCACACTCCAGCCGCACCCCTCCCACACCCCTCCTCGCTCCAGTCACCTGAAACTCCTCGCTAATCCTTAAACGTGCCACAGTAAACAAACGTACCTTTGCCCTCACTGATCCCTTAGCTTGCAAGGAAACATCTCTTCCCTACTTGGTGACCACACCTCCTCTGTCGCCGTCACCTCCTCTGTGAAGCCATTATTAAATCACACCCCAAGTGATTAACTGCTTCTTCCTTGTTGTCCCTACAGCCTTCAGTTCATGCACCTGCCTCCTTACCTGTTATTCTTCTCTTCCTGGATAGTAAGCTCCTTGAGGAGGGGATGCTGAGATAGCCATCCTGCGTTTCCAACACAGTGTCCGGCACAAGGGAGGTACTCAGCTGACAACATTGTTTCTACAAAACAGCAACAACCAAAATGATTCTGTTGTGTCCCCTTAATGTCACCCCTTTGACAGTCTTGCTCTCTGGAAGAGAAGCCACCCAAGTTTCCCTCTTCTACTCATCCTTCAGGTCGCAGCTTGAACGGCACTCCCTCAAAGAACACTCCCTAATCCTTCGACCACACTGACCTCCCTCTCAGTGAGACTCAACACGGACGTAATCACTTACACAGCATTCATGCATTCCGGACGCCTTCGAAGTGATGTGTATAATATTAGTTCATTTAATCCTCACAACAATCGATCTGGGTCACCCTGATTGAAATGGAGGCATTTCAACCCAAGCAGTCTGGCTTGGGGTCCGTGTACCTAACAGCTTCTTTAGTGCCTGTTTAGCAGCACCTCCCTTCCCCCGCCACTCACAGAAACAAACCATTAGATAGTAGGCCCTAAGAGGACAGGGTCAGGCCTTACCAGTGTTTCCCCAGCCCCAACCCTGGGCTCCTGAGAACAGACGGACAAAGGAACTTTTGGAACCCAGTAATTTGTACCTGGTCCCCCAGGCTCAACCTCCTCGGAAGGCAGGAGACATCCAAGCTCCATACCTGGGCATGAACGCCTGGGGCCTGCTCTGCCACTGGCCACGGAGTGAGATCCAGAAACGACCCTGGTACCGACTCTTCACAGTGAAAGAGCTGATGTCTAGTAAGCCCACATACAGTGTTCCAGAAACTCCCCGCTCTGACCTCAAATCCTCACAGCGCTTCAAGGAAACTATCCCGTCAGAGCCTGAGATCACAAGGGCACACTTTCTGACGGCAGTGCTTCATCCCCAGCACCTAGAACAACCCAGAGCAGCCCAGAGGGGGTGCTAGATAAATACTGTCTGGTGAACTTTACAGATGAGGCTCAGCAAGGTCCAGTGACAAGCCCATCGCCAGCTGGCAAGGTGTACGGTCGGAATTTCAAAGTAAGTCTCTCTGAAGCTAAATCATGCTTTTCCCACGATTTCCCACTGAATTTCCCATCCCCAGTCGTTTCCCATTCCCAAGAAACTTTTCAGTACTGTTAGGGTCTTGATGGTTGACAGGTGAGGGCCATGACACCCAGGGACCAAAATATGGCTCTTAAAATTTGTACTTATTTATTTAGGTTTTTTTTTTTTGGGGGGGGGGTCGTGCCCCACAGCATGCGGGATCTTGGTTCCCGGACCAGGGATACAACCCATGCCCCCTGCAGTGGAAGTGCGGAGTCCTAACCACTAGACAGGGAAGTCCCCTTGAAAGTTATACTTACGTGGCTTAGCCTGGCTGTGGATGTCACAGCACCTCAGAAGTTCTGTCTTAAAGCCGACCGGGGCCATAGAAGTGTGGAAACCACGCTCCCCTCCCTCATTATCCCTCGGGCCTGTCTTTTCCCTTTATTGTCATTGTTCACAAAAAAAAAAAAAGTCAGAAAGCCTCTTTTTGCATTCTCTTTTTCCTGATCATTCATGTCAGCAGGTTTCTCCTTTTCTTGAACGTTCGTGAGTCACTGATGTCCCCTGTTAAATGCATTGCTTTCAGGGCTGACTTTCAGGCTGGATTAAAAGGTAGGCAGTCCCGTACAAGCGTTAACTCACGGTTGTGCGCTGCATTTTTAATGGCCCAGGAGCTGCTGAAGTATGAAATGACATATCTTTTAAAAACGACTGACCTCATTTCACTCCATAAAAATGCTGGTCTTGTTATTTATGCAGAAAACCTATCTCCTCACTGTAAATATTGGAAAGAAATTTCCATCTGCACCCTTGAACGTTACATATTTTTGAGATTCTATTTCTGTTACTTTCAAAAAAAATTAACAGCAGGAGAAAGTGTTATGGATACCTTGGGAAAAGATGAGCTATTCTAACTAGCTACGGAACCGGTGCTATCAGATAGGTATTGACCATCCTCCTTGCCTACTATGCCCTTTCTTGTTTGGTGTGTGTGTGTGCGTGTGTCTGTCTGTGACGCTAGGAATGGGTAGAAAAGCCCTGCAAACATCTGAGCTGGTTGACCATAGCTCTCAATTTACAAATTTAAAAATCGCCACTAAGTTCAGAAAGTACGTGCCTCTGTGAGAAACTGATCATGCTGGCCTTGTATGCTGGTGGAGGAAGCAGTTGCTTACTACGTGGCACAGTTTGAGGTTCATCCTGAAAACCAGATACCTGAGTTTTAATACTGTTAGGGTCAGATTTGCTACCCTGGCTCCCATGCTACTGATCTGGGAGTTAAGAGGTAGCGTATAATCAAATGTGAGCAGACTAGACTGAAGATACAGTATCCTGAAATGGAAACCGCATAGGATTTAGAATCTCAGCTCTGCCAGTACTCACTGTGTGTCCTTTGCCAAATCACTCACCCTCTTGGAACCTCATTTGCCCCATCTCTAAAATAAGTTTAATGATATTTACTTCACGGGGTTGTAACAAGGGTGAAATGAGAGAGTATTCGTGAAAGCCCTGGGGCCTCCCACCTACTCCCTTAAACTGGGGCTGGAAGCTCAGCTTAGCCCTCCTGAGGCTTAACTGATGATGACATAGTGCCCACAACAGCTCTGTCGCGTGCTTAGTTAGCTTTCCTTGCCTTTCTCTCAGCCTAGGGCCTCTTGTGGTTTGTAGTTTCCTCTCATTCTCAATATTCTTGAGTGAGCATGTCTTTGCAGGTCAGATGATGGGTAGAAAATGAATAAACACTACTGAAAAGTGGAAGCGTGGGGACAGAAAGCAAAATGCCATTCATGAGGTTTTTGCCAGTCCTAACACTATGCACATGTTGGTATCTTAAGGCGACCTCCAACCTGCTGTGCGGTTTTGGGAACCTTGAATCTTTACCTCCTCGGCACCCTGTAATGAGCTCTCAACAAAGAGCCACGGCCTCAGCGCCCCCCAAGCTAGAGTGTGTGGAATCACAGGAACGTGGGATGGAATGGCATAGAGGTTAAGCGCTCTGGAGCCAGACTGCCCACTCATGAATCCTGCCCTACGCTTGCCAGCCAGCGGACCACTGGCCTTGCCAAACGTCCTTATGTCTCAGCTGTCTCATGTATGAGACAGGAATATGACTAATACTTCCTTGTTAAGTAATTCACGTTAATATTTGTTATGGACTAGATGTTTGTGTTCCCCCCAAATTCAAATGCTGAAATCCTAACCCTGAATGTGATGGTGTTAGGAGGTTGGGCATTTGAGAAATGATTAGGTCATGGGGGTGCAACCCTCAGGAATGGGATTAGTGCCCTAATAAAAGAGACTCCAGAGAGCTCTCTCACCCCTTCCACCATGTGGAAGGACACAGCAAGAAGACAGCTGTCTATGAACCAGGAAACAGGTCCTCACCAGACACCAAATTTGCTAGCACCCTAGTCTTGGACTTCCCAGCCTCCATAACTGTAAGAAACATATGTTTGTTGTTGGTTAAGTCACCCAGTCTATGGTATTGTTGTTACAGCAGCCCTAAGGGACTAAGACAATATTAATATCAGCATTGGTGTTATTTTAGCTTTTTGGTCTTGAGAAATGACCTTGTTTAGTTCCACTGGTTATGAAGAACAGAAGCTCCTTAAACAAAGGCAAGTAAAAAGGATCATGAAGAGATATGATAGAATCTCAGGGAAATGTAATGCAGGAAGTGTAGCCAAACTTCATGGGAAATGGAAACCCATCTGTCTTTCTATCTCTCTCCCTACACATACATACACATACACAGAAAGAGAGTTTTTCATCATTGTTTCTCTCTTTGCACTTGCCCTTCACCACGTGGCAGCTCAGCATCCCCTCTTTCTCATGGTTTCTGCCCTCTACACAACTTCAACTTGTATGTGGCATTAGCTCACCATAGGCCAACTCCCATCCTGACACCACTGGGCCTCAAATGTCTAATTTCCATGGCCCTGACACTGTATACATGGCACTGTATTTCCCAGTCAAATTCTAGAGAGAAGATGACTGGATTTTGACTAGATTATGGATTGGTTCTTTGAGGGTCAGATATGGTAACCCCTGGTTTAATCGACTGTGATTGGCAAATGCTGGTCACATAATACAAGAATCACTCTGTTCAAGGGATGTAGGTAGGGCTCATTAAGCCAGAAGGAGGAGTTCTACCATAAGTAAAAATTTCAGAACACAAATTTTACCTTAACCATGAAAACTGTTCAATTTTAATTTTTGTAGAAAAATGTTTTCATAATACATTACTCATGTTCCCATGTTTATAAAACAGTGTTTTTGTTTAAAATTGATATATGACTCTTAGAAACTCTTATAACTCTTAGAGAATATACAAAAAGAATATTAAAGGTAAAAATCAACTTCAACCTTCCTATTTAGTAATTAATCTGGTTAACATGTTTATATATTTCTTCTTTTTTTCCCTTGTTATTTTGTTTTTCACAGTTATGATATATTATTATTTTGTAACACGGTTTTTGGGGGATTTTTTTGGTTCATTTGTTGGTTTTGGTTTTGGTTTTGGCTTTGGTTTTTGTTTTTCACAGTTATGATATATTATTATTTTGTAACACGGTTTTTGGGGGATTTTTTTGGTTCATTTGTTGGTTTTGGTTTTGGTTTTGGCTTTGGTTTTTGTTTGAGTTCCCCAGAAACAAATTCTGAAATAAAGATTCAAGAGCACATACTGGGGACTTCCCTGGTGGCACAGTGGTTAAGAATCCGCCTGCCAATGCAGGGGATATGGGTTTGATCCCTGGTCTGGGAAGATCCCACATGCCGCAGAGCAACTAAGCCCGTGCGCCCCAACTACTGAGCCTGTGCTATGGAGCCCGCTCGCCACAACTACTGAAGCCTGCGTACCTAGAGCCCATGTTCCACAACAAGAGAAGCCACCACAATGAGAAGCCTGTGCACCGCAATGAAGAGTAGCCCCCGCTCACCACAACTAGAGAAAGCCAGCGCACAGCAACGAAGACCCAACGCAGCCAAAAATAAACAAAGAAACAAGTAAATAAATAAATAAGTTTAAAAAAAAAGAAAAAAGGAAAAGAGCATATACTGTATTTTGAAGGCAACCTCAGGAAACACCAGAAGGAAAATGGAAAAGAGATACAGGGAAGGGGAATGTCCAGTCACTACTGCTTTGTAATAAGTTATTCCTTAAGGGTATGAAACAATGGAACCATTTTATTTTGCATTCAACTTTGTGCATCAGGAATTTAGGAAGGGCTCAGTGGAGAGATATCCACTGGGGCTGCGGGCATCTGAAGGCTCTGCTGGGCTGGTTGGTCCAGATGGTCTGCTCACATAGCCTGAGCCTGATGGTTGACCTCAAGCTCAGTTAGAGTTGTCGACCAGAGTATCTGCATATGGGTTCTCCAGCAGAGCAGCCTCAATGGAGTCAGACTTCTTACCTGGTGACTGGTTTCCCAAGAGTGAGTTCCCAAGAGAACTTGATGGTCTTTTATGGTCTAGCCTTGGAAATGATATAGCATCAATTCTGCCATACTCTTTTAATCAAAGCTGTCACAAGCCCACAGGGGAAGGGGACATAGACCCTACCACTTAATGGGAGTAATGCCAAAGAAGTTGGGAACTTTAAAAAAAATCACCACAGGAGGGAAGCCAATAAGTTGTGTGTAATTCATCCAGTTGGCACTGTGTTGCAACTGGAGTTGAGTTCTTCTGGAGGACGCTTAGGAACAGAGTACAAAACATCTCAAAATTGTCCCCAAGGAAGGCAGAGGAAGCTAAAGTATTTAACTTCCAACTTCCTATTAGTAATTTTTTAGGGCTAGGACGTTTGGGGAGGGAACAATAAATCCCCTAGGAATCGGTGGGCATTCCCCTAGTATTGACTTCTAAGCATGCTCCTTGGCCAGAGGAAAGCTTCAGGCAGAGAGCTTCATGTGATCACAGCAAGCAGCCTTTCAGGAGCAGAGATCTGAACAGAGATGAATGCCAGGGGGTTGTCAGGAAGCTACCAACACTATCTCCTACAGTGTATCTTAAGCATTTTTCCTTGCCATTAAATATTCTTTGTGATGACTTTTAATGGTTACATAGATATCTTGTTGTTTAAGTAACACCTCTGTACATAAAGCTGAGGGCTGGGGGGAAAAATCACACCACACACCACTGTATCCATTAATGCCTGCCTATGTTCTCTTACTTTAGACAACTGTGAAAATTAATAGACGAAACCACAACTAAAACTGGAGTTGGGAAGGACTGTAGAGGAGATCTCACGCCCTACCACTTGTCATCAATTCCCCCAGACGGGAAAGAAGTACCTTGCATCTCCAACAGGAAGGTGTCTCTATTTTACCACCTTAGGAGGAAGGAAGATTTTCTTCTTGCCCAGCAACAAGCCCAGCCAATGGAAAACACCACAGCTCAGCCAATAAGAAGCCATCATCACCCTGAACTGTTAGTTTCCTCCAGTGAACTTTCATTTTTCTTTTGCTAATGACTTCCTTGTCCCACCCTTCTTTCTATAAAAGCCTTCCATTTTGTTTTTTTGCTTTTTTATTTTATTATTATTATTTTACATCTTTATTGAAGTATAATTGCTTTACAATGGTGTGTCAGTTTCTGCTTTAAAAGCCTTCCATTTTGTATAACTCCTTGGAGTATCTCCATTTGCTAGATGGATACATGAATTGTTTAATAAAGCCAATTAGATCTTCAAATTCACTCAGTTGAATTTTGGGTTTTTTAACACCACCAGTTACTCATCTTTCTGATTCTCCTTGGTCACTCCCTCTCTTTACACCAAACTATCACCTCTCCCCAAGATCTGTTTTCAGCTTGTATCCCCTTTACTTTCAGTAGATGGTTCAATCTGTTTCAATGAGAAATGGAAGTCCTCAGAGATGACCAACCATGTTATCCCTTTCTACCTACCCATTTTCCTTTATCTAATCCCTTTCTCATTCCTTTTCTTTCCATCTCAGAATGTGAGTTCTAGACCAACCCTTCTTCAGTTCTAGACCAACCCTCACACTCCCTTCCTCCAGATGAATCCCGGCCCCAACCCCACCTGAGTTCTCCCTGTCTCCTCCTACATCTTGCCCCTTTGGTTCTCTCTCTCCTTTACCTTCCACCTCTCACTCACTCTTTGCTCCTCTCCACCTCCCTATAAACATGCCCAAGGCTTTCTTCAGGCTAAAATAACATGCCCTTAGCCATCCAGCAACTGTATACTCTCTCTCCTCACTTTCCATTCATTCCACAATCTACTGCATTTGAGCCTCTGCCCACACCATTCTTCTGAAGCTGCACTCACTGTCAATCAACCACCAGTTGCCAGCTCTGGAGGATAAGTCTTAACTTCCTGGCTCTTAGACCCCTGGTGCGTGTGAATTCACTGACAGCTCTCCTCTTTCTTAAAGCTCTCAGTTCTCTTGGCCTCCGGGACTCCTCAGTCTCCTGACTAACCATAGCTTAGGAACATTTCTTCTCTCTCTCTTCTGTTGGCCACGCTTCCTTTGGCTAATCCAAAATGCTGCTGCTTCCTGTCTAGTGCTTGCTTTTTTATTTATACTTTCCCCCTAGGTGATCTTATCCTCTTTCATGTTCCCAATTATAAGTCTACAATGCTTCATCTGAAACTCTCAGGACCAGGTGGCTTAAGAATCCAGAACTTTTCAGATTTCAGAAAGGTTATAAGGAACATATACTGAAAATTATATACTGGGCCCAGTAGAGCCTGGGATAGCACCTTCTAATCAAACACAAGAATATTTCTGTAGCAAAACACAGAAATAGTCACACTAAGTAGGTTTTTTAAAGGGGCTAGAAATAGTTTTTGATTTTTTAAAAAGTACTGATTTATTTGGCTGCGCTGAGTCTTAGCTGTGGCACACAGGATCTTCGCTGCCACATGCAGGATCTTTTAGTGGCAGCATGAGGGATCTAGTTCCTTGACCAGGGATCAAACCCAGGCCCCCTACGTTGGGAGCGTGGAGTCTTAACTGCTGGACCACCAGAGAACTCCCAGGGCTAGAAATAGTTTTCATGGACATATAGGTTATGTTTTAGTGTCAAAAGTGCAAGCAAATGAATCTTTTTAAAGACTTTTGGTTTTTAGGTCTTTTTTTTTGGATTTGGAAATTGTAAGTAAGGGATTGCAGACCAGTACCACCAGTGTGCTGATATAACTCTCAAATCTTTATTTCCAGGCTGCAGCATTATATGGAGGTGTAGGCTTATCTGTCTGAAACCTGTTAGATATCTCTACCTGGATGTCTTATAGACATATCAAGCTCAACTCATTCAAAACTGAGTATCATCCCCTCTGTCTCAGGTCCAGTCCCCGGAGAAACAGAATCTGAGACAGGTATCTGTGAGCAGATTTACTGAGGAGTGCTTTAGGGTGTAGCACCTGGAGGCCAGTGAGGGAAGCAGGATTAGGCACAGGGAGAAGCTGAAGCGTGCTGCAGACACAACAGGAGCCTCAGCTGATCTTCAAGGGAGCTCTGGGGCTGGAATGGCCCTTCAGAGTTTTCCTGAACTGAGAAAAGGAGACCCAGTCTTTGTGTCCCTACATCAACCAGTCATTGAATATGGGCTTCACCTGGCAACGGGGCGTACCCTTGAGCAAAGTAGCTCCCTTCGGCCAGAGGGGACTCCTCCATGAGCCATCAGCAGCCTTTACTCGAGAAGGCTGGGGAAATGACGGCTTCCATCTTGAACATGGTACACCATCTTGCAGCATCCATTGAAAGCTCTCCCCCTGCTTTCTGTGTCTGCCATCCACTCAGACACCCAAGTTTCTAGCTTCTAGTTGTCCTGGACTCCTCTACACCCCATACCACTTCCACATCTGGTAACTCAGCACATCCCACCAATTTAGCCTTTTCGGTAAACTTTTAAAATCTGCCTCATCTTCTCCAGCCTTATGTCCAATGACCTTATTCAGCCTCACACTGTCTCTTTCTTGCCTGGTCTACTGCAACTGCCTCCTACTTGTTCTCCTTTCTTTTGTTCTTTTCCCAATTACATCCATTTTCTGCACATGCCAAGAATGAACTATCTAAAACTCAAATCTGTACAGGGCTAGAAATCCTCCAATAGTTCACCATTGCCTACAGGGTAAACTCCAAGTTCCTCAGCCTGTTATACAGGGATCTCTATGATCTCACCCCTGTCTGGCTCTCCTGGGCCACCTATCCCAATACTTAATATCCTGGCAGCCCCTGAACTGCAGCATGTTCCCCTCTTGCACTCTATACTGCTTCTTGTCTCCCTCCTTTCACTCATGTGGTCCTCTCTGCCTAGATGCCCTTCACCCCACCCCCCTCAACTCATCCTCTAAGACATGGTTCAGTTATCACTTGCTCTAGGGGGACTCTTCTATGTCCCCATCCCCAGTCTAGGTTGAGTGCACTTTCTCTGTGCATTTATAATGTCCTATCCATACGTCTCCCATTGCACTCAGCATCCTGTGTTAAAATTAGATGTGTTGCTGCTTCCTGGAAACCAGGACAATGGTCTCATCTTTTTAACACTCTCACCTAGCTCAGAGCCAGGGACACAATACGCTCTCAATAAAAGCTTGTTGAATGAGTGAATGAAAGATTATAATAATTATAATAGCTAATGTTTATTAGAGTTTAATGTGTGCCAGGCACTGTATTAAGGGATTCATATATTTTTTCATCTTATCCTTAAACAATTTTATGAAGAAAGTACCATTTTTTCCCATTTTCCTGATGAAGAAACTGAGGCTCTGAGGGCTTAAATCAGGGGTTCCCAACCCCCTGGCTCCCCTAGGAACCAGGCTGCACAGCAGGAGGTGAGCAGTGGGCAAGTGAGCGAAGCTTCACCTGCCACTCCCCAACAATCCCATTACCGCCTGAACTGCCACTACCATTGCTTCCGCCCCATCCGTGGAAAAATTGTCTTCCACGAAACCGGCCCCTGGTGCCAGAATGGTTGGGGGCCGCTAGCTTAAGTAACCTGTTTAAAGTCACACTGCAAGTAGGTGGTAGAAGGGGGATCTGAATCCAAGTATACCTGACCCCAGAGCATGAGTCCTTAACCCTGCACAACGCGGCTTCGAGGAGCCAGAGACCCACAGCCCCGAAGCTGCAAGGGCTCCTGGGAAGACACCTAGTGAGTGGAAGTTTAGGTCAGTGTTTAGTCCAAAGCTCAGAGCATGCAATTCTCCCATGGAAAACGTCAATGGCCTCCTACTGAACACTGAAAAAATCCCAGATCTGAAAAGTGGCTTTATAAGGACCTGAACAATAAGGTGCCTACCTTGTCCTCTCCGTGTCTGTGCCTTCCCACTCCACCATGCAGTCACACTGCTGCTCCCTCCACAACCTGAACACCCCAAGCTGTTTCCAGACTCCAGCCCTTTGCACATTTGTCACTCCTGCCTGGCTTGCTCTTCTCTATATTCTTTCTTTCCTCTTAGCTAGCTCTTTCATATCTCTATTTAAATGTCACTTCTTCATAAAAGGTTTTTTTCCCCACAAGTAGGTCTCCATCATTATCTGTCTCATCCCTGTGTTTCCTTCATAGCATTTCTCAAGATTTGTAATTATTTTATTTCATTTGTTTGTTTTTGTCTGTTCTTCCCTTTAGAATTATAAACTCCATTAGAGCAGAGTCTGTCGTATTTCCAGTACCTAACACAGTGAATGGATGAACAGGTGCTAAATAAATATTGATTCAAAGCTGTATACCTGTAGGATGGTTACTATTTAAAAAAAAAAAAAAACAAGAAATAGAAAATCACAAGCGTTTGTGAGGATGTGGAGACATCAGAACCCTTGTACATTGCAGATAGGTGAAGCCACTATGGAAAACAGGATGGTGGGTCCTTAAAAAATTAAAAGTAGAATTACCATATGATCCAGCAATTGCACTTCTGGTTATATATCCAAAAGTATTGGAAGCAGGGACTTGAATATGATATTTGGATACCTAGGTTCATAGCATTATTATTTGCGGTAGCCAAAAAGTGGAAGTAATCCAAGTGTGCATAGACAGCTGAAAGGATACAAAAAATGTGGTGTATACAAAAAATGGAATATTATTCAGCCTTTAAAAGGAAAGAAATTCTGAAACATGCTCAACATGGATGAACTGAGGACATGCTAAGTGAAATAAATCAGTCACAAAAAGACAAATATGCATGATTCCACTCATATGAGGTACCTAGAGTCAAAAAATTCAGAGACAAAAAGTAGAACAGTTGTTCCCAGGAGCTCGGGGGAGGGAAAATAGTGATTGTTTAATGGCCACAGAGTTTCAGTTTTGCAACATGAAAAGAGTTCTGTGGACGGAAGGTAGTGATGGTAGCACAGCAATGTGAATATACTTAATACCACTGAACTGTTCACTTAAAAATAGTTAAGATGGTAATTTTTTTTTTTTTTTGCGGTCTGCGGGCCTCTCACTGTTGTGGCCTCTCCCGTTGCGGAGCACAGGCTCCGGACGCGCATGCTCAGCGGCCATGGCTCACGGGCCCCGCCGCTCTGCGGCATGTGGGATCTTCCCGGGCCGGAGCACGAACCTGCGTCCCCTGCATCGGCAGGCGGACTCTCAACCACTGCGCCACCAGGGAAGCCCCAAGATGGTTATGTTATGTGTATTTTACTACAATTTTTTACAAAGAAAAAGAAAGTTGTATCCTATTTAGTAGCACTGCTGATCTCCTGACTCCCAGTCCAATATTCTCTTTACATATGCTGGCTCCTATCAGAATACATTCTATCAACTAGGCATGAAAACCATCTCCTTTCTCAAAAGAAAAGATCTTTCTAGGACATATCAAAATGCGTCCCCTGCATCGGCAGGCGGACTCTCAACCACTGCGCCACCAGGGAAGCCCCAAGATGGTAATTTTTATGTTATGTGTATCTTACTACAATTTTTTACAAAGAAAAAGAAAGTTGTATCCTATTTAGTAGCACTGCTGATCTCCTGACTCCCAGTCCAATATTCTCTTTACATATGCTGGCTCCTATCAGAATACATTCTATCAACTAGGCATGAAAACCATCTCCTTTCTCAAAAGAAAAGATCTTTCTAGGACATATCAAAAAGGGATTCTACTTAGTTTAGGATTAGAAGAAACGTTAGAATTTACCTAAACCCTTATCTTCTGTATCAGAGTGCCGGGTGAGGATAGGGTTAACTGTAGGCAGGAAGCCATTGCTGAACTGGCTGAGGAAGGGTGAAGGGAGGGAGTGGTTCCTGGAACTTAAGAGCTGAGGCTGTAGGAGAGGCGATGACCTTTGGGAGAGGAATGTGGAATTTCCTTGAGGAATATGAACAAGAAGGGAGCTGGTCAAACAAATATGCCTTCGTCTCCTCTGATCTTCTGCTGGTACCTCCCGTTGGTTGAACCCAACAGGAAGTCAGCAGGCAAGAGAACCACTGATGTGGTCCATAAAGACCCCAGGACACAGAGTAGAGGGGGAAAGGCAGAGAACGGATCTAGAGGTGGCTTCATTATACCACACGTCATTCTAAAAGTAAAAGCACTCAGACTCAAAGAGTTAAATGACTTACTTAAGGTCTCCCAGTGATAGATATGGGACTGTCATGGTGTGTATGACTCAAGAAAGCTTCCACCCACACATCAGTAAGGAATGAGAACATTAGTCTAAATTTGGAAAATCTGCCACAAATAGAACAAACATCTAGAGGAAGTTTTGTTTTCAAAAAGGGGGTGGTATGCACCCCTTCCACAGAATTAGCATTATCAGCAGCTTTTGTGCTGTGGACTTTGCAAGTCTGATTCATCACATGTTACAAAGAAAACAATTTTAAGATCCTGAGTTTTCTTCCTGTTTCTGTTCTAACAATCATCACAGTTTATGGAACGTTTAGAAGAAGCTGAAGCGGGGTATTAAATTATACATCTTGAGTTGAATAAAGTAAGATCGCTAAGGCAAAAAAGAATGGTTGAAAAGATTCACAGAAGTGCATCCTCAAACAAGGATTTTTTTCACAATTAAAGAACTTTGAGACAACTTTTCAGACTCGAAGTTCACATGACTTAAAAAAAAAATTGATGTGACAAGACCTTTGAACACAAAAAAACTGAAACTTCAAGGGAATAAAACAAGAATGGTGCCCCTAATTTCCCCTCAAGGAAGTAATGCAGCACAGCACAGCACAGTAATTAAGAGTCTAAGTTGCAGAATCAAAATTCTTGGGTTCCAACCCGCTCCATCACTTACTAGCTGCACAACCTTGGGCACGTGACTTTGCGTTTCTTTGTAAGCCATCGTTCTCCCACTTGTGACATAGGAATAATTGTAGCTGATTGATCAGGTGATGTGAGGCCTGGATAAAACCAACAAATATAGATTCTTAGCACATTGCCTCTCTGGCACCTACTAGGGTCTCAGAAAATCCTAACTAGTAGTATTATGCCACAATTTATTCTTTCTGCCACCAGAGGTGTTTGTACAACTGCATTTAATGGCTAATTTCTCACAGTTGCTTTGACTGCCATTGATCTGTTGATCTGTTAAGACCACCCTAAAGTCCAATTGAATTATGACAGTCTACAATTATGAACATGCATCTTAGATGAAAAACAGTGAATGGTCATGCTGAATTTGACAAGTGTGCAAGGAGAGGAGGGAAAGGAGGAAGAAAAAGAAGGGTAGGGGTGGAAGGAGAAGAAAGAGCCCGAAAGGTGGATCTTTTGAAGGATGAAGAAGAGAAGATGCCAGTCTGCCACCATGGTGGTCCCAGGATCCACAGCTATAGCTACATGTTGGACCAAGGCAGAAAAGTCAATGGAAATCAGTCTAAATGTTTAATGCATATAGGATATTATACCTAGGATGCCAACATTCAGAAAAGGATTTCCTTGAAGGGTTAATTACCACCTTCTCTCTGCAATTTGCTTGTGAAGTGCACAGGTGAGGGAAGGGCCTTCCTCTGAATCCACACCTTAATTTGCCTCCTTCGTTTGGTAGAAACAACTCTCTGTGATCCTTGGGGTGAGGATGGTCCCAGGCCTCTAGGAACCCCTCCCTAATTCTCTTTTGAATGCCAGGTTCTATGGACTCGTCCCCCACATCCACAAGCTAGAGACTGAAGGATGTGAAAAGAGCACCAGATCGGTCCTTATCCTCAAGGAACTTGCAGTCTCAAGCTGCGTGTTGAATTCCTTACACATTACACGTTTGGCAGATTTCTCCCTGGTCAAGGGTATCAACACAAACAGAAAAACAAACCACCATCACTCCTGTTATTCTTCCCAAAGAAGAGAATATACTATTTACATCATTTATGGCAGTAACAGAAAGGCAGGATAAGGAAAACTAAGCATTTGATGTGTCTGTTCTGGAATTAGAATTAAGTTGTCTCAGCTCAATGTACCATCATTAGCTACATTTGGAAAGAGCTCACATTTTGATGGCAGTAAAACTGGCTGCGTTGCAGTTTCTTATTTATAAATCCAGATGACAGCCTTCCTAGGCCCCTTCTATCTCCCTTTGGGGAGGTGGAAGGAATTTTCCCACTGTTCATGATTTCCTTTACTTTTAATTGAGAAGTAAACAAAGGCAAATCTTGCTTGGACCATCAAGTTTCCAGTTTCCTAATTCCTTCGGCTGAGGTTTGAATCAATTCTTTAAATTCTGTTTCCTTCTTTGCTCCCCTTCCTATGCCACCAACATTGCTCCAATGTTCCAATGGTTTGTTATAATTATGGAGGTTTTGCGATCGTTTCCGGTAGGTCTCTTGCAGTTCTTGTACGGAAAACATTCTGCATGTAGGCATAACTTATTTACGTACTATGTTCCTAATGTGAAGCAACTTAATAATCTCCCTTCGAAGGACATCACATTTAGAAACGGAAACTTAAAAATATGAGTTCTGGGCTTCCCTGGTGGCGCAGTGGTTGAGAGTCCGCCTGCCGATGCAGGGGACGCGGGTTCGTGCCCCTGTCCGCGAAGATCCCACATGCCGCGGAGCGGCTGGGCCCGTGAGCCACGGCCGCTGAGCCTGCGCGTCCGGAGCCTGTGCTCCACAATGGGAGAGGCCACAACAGTGAGAGGCCCGCATATGCAAAAAAAAAAACAAAAAAAACGAGTTTTAACATGTTTCAGGATAGGTGATCTAAGCAGGAATCTGTAAACTGTCAGGAAAATATGTTATTACTTGATGGGTGTTTGTTTTTTTTTCAACTTTTTTTTCTGCGGTACGCGGGCCTCTCACTGCTGTGGCCTCTCCCGTTGCGGAGCACAGGCTCCGGACGCGCAGGCTCAGCGACCATGGCTCACGGGCCCAGCCGCTCCGCGGCATGTGGGATCTTCCCGGACCGGGGCACGAGCCCGCGTCCCCTGCATCGGCAGGCGGACTCTCAACCACTGCGCCACCAGGGAAGCCCCGACTTGATGGGTTTTTAATAATCTAGAAATTTCTTCAAATTGGAGAATTTTTTCATTAATTCATTTAAAAGAATACTACATGAAATGAGCATCTAGTACTAGATTCTATACTGCTTTGTTATATTCTATGGGCTGTGTAGCCACTAGTAAAATAAAAGGCAATAGCTTTGATTAAGTTCACCATTATTCTGTAAAATAAGTTTTAAAATATCCTGAAAAATCAGAAGGTCGAGTCTAGTCATGTTAGTAATTGAGAGCAATGGTGAGATACTAGAGAAGTGCTACCATAATACAGAGAGATGACCGGAACCATGTGTTTTACAAGTGTAGGAGACACGGACATGTACTCATTAAGTGCTTGCTGTGTGACTGGACACTGCTGAGTGCTTTACATATGTTGTTTTATACAATACTCTCAAAATGCTATGAGACTTCCATTACCATGGCCTGTTTATAAAAGAAGAAATGGAAAAGTTAAATAATTTGCCCAAGGCCATATAGCTAGGAAGTGATGGAGCAGGAATCCTTACCAGTCAGATTCCTAAGTTTATCTTTTTGCCACTAAATCTTTGGAGATATATAGATAGATGGAGATAGAGATAAGATAAAATTTTGTTTTCCTTACATTAAAACTTGCTTTGTACACCTTTTAGAATGATCAAACCCTGACAACAACAAATGCTGGTGACTGTGGAGCGACAGGAACTCTCATTCATTTCTGGTGGGAATGTAAAACGGTGCAGTCACTTTGGAAGAAAGTTTGCTGGTTTCTTACAAAACTAAACATACTTTTACCACCTGATATAGCAGTTGTGCTCCTTAGTATTTATCCAAAGGAGTTGAAAAGTTATATCCACACAGAAACCTGCACACAGATGTTTATAGCAACTTGATTCATAGTTGCCAAAACTTGGAAGCAACCAAGATGTCCTTCAGTAGGTGAATGGATAAATATACTGTGGTACATCCAGACAACGGAATATTACTCAAAGCTAATAAGAAATGAACTATCAAGCCATGAAAAGACATGGAAGAATCTTAAATGCATATTGCTAAGGGAAAGAAGCCAATCTGAAAAGACTACTCCAGGTTCTGGTGCCAGTTTGAAAGTGGGTGGGGGGATGTTCCCCATACCAACAAGCAATTCTCCAGACACCAGCTGGATGTCCTACAATTCAACTCAGTTCTGACACTATTTACCCAGAGAGAGCATCAGATCCCACAGCTGAAGGACTCAGTCCTACAAGACCATCCCCTACACTGTTTCAGACACCTGTTGCGAGTCCAGGTTGTCACCTGTGCTTCTGACCAACCAGCTAGAGGTTGAAGCTTCCAGCCATCCCTCCTTGGGTTCCATCAATTTGCTAGAGTGGCTGGCTCACAGAACTCAGTTTCCTTACTAGACTACTGGTTTATTATGAAAGGATGTAACTCGGGAACAGCCAGATGGAAGTGATGCATAGGGCAAGCAATGGAGGAAGAGGTGAGGAGCTTCTATTCCCTCTCCAGCTGCCTTCCCAGCACCTCCACATAATCACCAACCCAGAAGCTCTCAGTACCTTAGAGATTTTTTATGGAGGCGTCACTATGTAGGCATGAATGGCATGTAGGCGTTGACCATCGAACCACTGATTAAACCATTGGTGACTGAACTCAATCTCCAACCCCTCCCCCCTCCCTGGAGGTCAGGGGTGGCACTCAAAGCTCCAACCCTCTAGTCCCATGGCTGGTTCTCCTGGCAATCAGCCTTAGGTGCAGTCCGAGGGTCATTTCATTAACATAACAAAAGATCCATTTATTGCTCTTATCACTTAGCAAATTCCAAGGGTTTTAGGAGCCCTGTGACAGAAACTGGATGAAGACCAAACATATATTTCTTATTATAAATCACAATATCACAGCTACATACTATATCATTTCAACCATATGACATTCTGGAAAAGGCAAAACTATCGAAACAGTAACAAGACTTTTGATTGCCAAGAGTTGGGAATGGGGAGCGATGAATAGGCGAAGCACAAAGGATTTTTAGGGCAGTGAAAATATTCTATATGATATCATATTGATAGATATGTCATTATGCATTTGTCCAAACCCATAGAATGCACAACACCAAGAGTGAACCCTAATGTAAACCATGGACTTTGAGTGATAATGTAAGCAGATAAGGTAGGGGGTCCCAGAGAAAGAGAACCACTTCTCTTACGGCTTGACATAAGAGAAGCCATTTTTGGTCTAAGCCATTTTGTGAGCTAAGTCTGGCTTCAATGCTTGCCTTTGAACAAATCTCAGTAATTAATGATCTTAGGGAACAAAAGAATGCAATCAGGCAAGAGAAGTAACAATAGCAAAGATAATATATCAGTTGTAAAGATTCCCAGTTCTATTTCAATGGTAAAGATTAGCCTGACATTCTCAACCACCAGAACAACAGAACCTAAGGGATAATGATATTGGCCTCCTCTGATCCTCGTGACTTCAATCAACTAAGGCTTGGACTCTGTGGACCAGCCAAGCCCCCTCATGAATATGCATGAACCCCTAGCTTAAAACTCCCCCAATTTTGCCGTTCGGGAGACACTGCTGTGGGAAATATCCCCAGTGTTCTCCTTACTGGCTGCAAGTAATAAATCCTCCTTCTGATCTTTGGCTTGGCTGTGTCTTTTGGCTTGACAAGCACCAACGTAGGCTCATCCATTATAACAAATGTACCATTCTGGTGGGGGAAGTTTATAACCAAAGAAACTATGTGTATGTAGGGGCAGGGTATAATCTCTGTATGAAACCGTGTAACTCAGATTGGGACTTGAACCCACGGTCTTTTAACTGAGATCACACACCTGGTCTTAGGACTTAATGAAGCTCAGGTTCTTGATGTCTCATGGCAGAAAGAATTCAGTGAGAGACAAAGTGATAAATAAGAAGTGGATTTATTTAGAGAGAAACACACTCCACAGGGAGTATGGGCCATCTCAGAAGGTGAGAGCCGCACCAGGGTATGGGGTTGTCAGTTTTTATAGGTGTGGGTAATTTCATAGGCTAATGAGTGGGAGGAATATTTCAGCTATTTTGGGGAAGGGGTGGGGATTTCCAGAAATTGGGCCACTGCCCACTTTTTGACCTTTATGGTCAGCCTTGGAACTGTCATGGCGCCTGTGGATGTGTCATTTAGCTTGCTGATATGTTACAATGAGGGTATACTGAGGCTCAAGGTCTAGTGGAAGTCATCTCGTCGACCATCTTGGACCTATTTGGTTCTAATCAGTTTATGTCATGTCCTTGGGCTGTGTCATTCTTCTAAAGGTTGTGCCCTGCCCCCTTCCCTCCTGTTTCATGTGCATTACCCTTAATTTTGCTGTGAACCTAAAACCACTTTTTAAAAATTGTCTTAAAAAAGAAATTTGTATTGGATAATGGGCAGCTCAATGTCAAAATGGATAGGTTTTATTGCCTTGATGGAGTACAGAACTCAATTTAGGATTGCATTAGTATGCATACAAGTAGAAGAGAAAGCATGTACTGTTTATTCTTCACTGAAGAATCCTAGCCCTGTGCTTTCTATGTAATGGGTGTTTATGAATGAATGAAATCTAAACAGTGTCTCTGTTGAGATTTTTATCCCTTGAGCTGAGTGCAAATATATTAAAGAAATACAGAAATATTTGTAGTTGTCATTATCTATGAAATTTATTGGTCAATTTGGTTATAAAAATCCCACTGTAACTCATATCTACCCTTTCTTTTAGAACAAAGCTGAATCAAAGGTGTGGCTTTGGGGGACTTCGCTGGTGGTCCAGTGGTTAAGATTCTGCACTCCTAATGCAGGGGGCCCATGTTTGATCCCTGGTCAGAGAACTAGATCCTGCATGCTGCAACTAAGAGCCCACATGCCACAACTAAAGATCCCGGATGCCACAACTGAGACCCAGCGCAGCCAAATAAATAAATATATATATATTTTTTTAATTAAAAAAAAGAAGATATGGCTTTGGGAGCTGCTTCATGCTCCCAAAGAAGGCCCATGGAAGCTGTGTGACCTCGGGAAAGTCACTTAATATCTCTGACCCTCATTGCCTGTGTTAGTCAAATGGAGACAATTCCTTATTAGCCTAAAGACAGGGAGGCTGGGTAGATGGGTTTTTTTGTTTGGTTTTTCATTGTCAAAAATATTTGTTTTGATACAATCCATCATAAAGAAGTCAGTGGAGTTCCACTCTGCCACAGATGTAACTGTGAAGTAAGATCCCTGTGCCATCCAACTGGTGAACATCGGAACAATGTGCCATTTCTTATCCTAATCAGAGCACACACCTTCCATGTTGTTCCTATTTATTGACTGCTTCCACATCCAGATGACCAAATTGTCCTTTATCACCAAAGTAGGCTCAAAATGGTTGGTTTAGACATCTCAGGATCTGCACGCCTCTTAAATCCCAAGTAAATCACAAGAGCAATAAAGCCCCAGCACATGGCAAACTGACTGCCCTCGAAGAGCTGCCACAGCTTTGGCTTGTCCTCTGCTCAGCTTCATCACGGCAATGACCAGGGTGGTGCTGAGGCCACAGATGTTATCTGATACCCCTGGAGTAGTATCCTCGCTATGAAAGTCCCAACTCCTTACATGTGATATGGTCCCACCCTACTGTCTGCCCTGTTCTCTTATACTCTCTTTCCTGCAGTCCGTGGACTCCAGCCGAAACCGAGCCATGTTTGCTGACCCCCATGCGTGCCCAGCGTTCTCACTCCAGGTCTTTCTCGCATGAGGATCCCCTTCTGTCTACATCCACCTGTCAACTCTCTCTCTGAGAACTCCACGTTTCTTCAGGGCAGAGGCTGTGCCTCGTGCTTCTGCATTGCCCCACATCCAGCACACAGCCTGGTATATAATACGGGCTCGACAAATACTTTTTTGAATAAGACGAAATAGACAGAGAGAGAAACCTAGTGAATGGAGAAGATGACAACATCACCAGTTGGTGCCAAAATGTCAGTGCTGCTTTTCCGCCTGGTGACACGAGCCCCTTCCACACACAGTCCACACACAAGTAACATGTTGTCCTTAAATGCCATCTTATCACTTTGCCCCCCCTTCAAAGCCACCCTTTCATGATTTCATAAGTCAGAGCACGAGTGCACTTACCCCTCACCCTGGGGCCCTTTAGAAACAGCCTCTTAGCTTAATTTGATAAAAAAGAAAATGAAGTACAGTATATGAGAGAAATGACAGGGAAGGATAATTATTGACGTGGGATAGAATTTAGTTTAAGAAAAACTAGAGTGAAATAACATCTTTTTGGTAGTTATTAAACCAAAGAAGTGGCTTGAAACCTTGACTGTTCAGAACTCATGTCCAAGGAAATTCTTAAGAATGAGTTTGCAAAAATATCTGTTGAAGCAGAGCTGCCCCATGAGTAGGGTCTAGAATGTGTGTCTAATTCCAACTATGGATTTACTGAATAGTCACCGTGTGGAGGACACCATCCTAGGCTCATAGCTTCAAGCTACTGTATATTGAACCTGCCACGGTGCTAGGGAAATAATAAATATCATCTCATTTCATCCTTCCAGCAACGCAGTGAAGTAGGTATCACTAACCCTACTTTACAAATAAGCAAAGTGAGTCTCATGGAAGGTAATCAGCTGCACAAGATCCCACAAGTTTAAGTGACAGAGCAGGATTTGAACCCAGGTTTTTCAGATAACAAATTCATTTCTTATCTACCTTACTTCATAAGGAAGACTTGGCAATACAACCGAAGAAATGTTCTCATAAAACAGCCACAGGGCAGGATAATGCATAACAAAGTACTAATTTTAAGCATTTATAAAATTTGTTGATTTCCGACAGCTCTCTGAAGCAGAAATTATGATCAATACACCCACACCTGAAAACAAATTAACAATGAGTCAATATTTATTTTGTGCTCTTTTGGCCAAAGCCTATGCAAGTGGCCTTTAGATACAGTAAGCAAACTTTCCTTACAGTGATCTGTGAAATAGGTATTATTATTAATGCCCTCAATCTACAGAAAAGGAAATTGACGTTCAGGTTAATAATTTATTTGGGGCTGTGTTTTTAAAATTTGGCTTGAGTGTGGCTAGAAATTTGTGGTAGGTTCTCTTCCTACCAGGTTGCTAGGACAGTAAATGTTAGTTGGAGCCATGGTGTCCATCATTGCCCCTGTTTGTTAAGAGTGTATCTGAGAATGAAGCCAATGTGGAGAAAAGCATGAGGGAAAGGTGGAGAGAAACTGGCTCCTGAAGATATTTGAATCTCTAAATCCTGCTGAGCCTGGAGCTGGACCTGCTTTTACGTTTCTCCTGATTTGCTTAATTAGGTATGAATTAGGTTCCTGTCACTTTTAAATGAAAAGGTAACTAATGTAGCTCTCACATATCAGAAACGTACTCTGTACCAGGTCCTTCAAGTATATTAGAATATAAACCGTGTGATGTGAGGGACCTGTCTATTTTTATCCATAACACTTATCACCATCTATTCCACTACATATATTACCGGCGGACTCTCAACCACTGCGCCACCAGCGAAGCCCCATATACTGCTTATTTAATTGGCTTGTGTGCATCCTTACCCCTCGAAAGAAGGTAAGTCCCAGGTCTGTTTCATTCACTCCTGCATGTCCAGCTCTTGGTACAAAGCCTCAAGGCCATACTTAGTGAGCTGGGGAGCAATGAGAGCTCTAAGCAGAGGAGTGACATGACCTGACTTACTGTTTCAAGAAGGTTACTCTGTGTTGAGAAGAGACCAAAGGGGTGAAGAGAGGAAGAAAGGAAACCAATTTGGAGGCTATGGCAATATCCAGGCAGGAGATGAGAGTGACTTGGATCAGGGTGAAAGCAAAGGAGACAGTGGGAAATATTCTGATACTGGACATATTTAGAGGAAGAATCACCTAGATTTGGTATCAAATTAGATACGGAGATGAGAAAAAGGGAGAAACTGAAGATAACTTCAGGGATTTTGACTTAATTGTGCAGGTGTCTCTTTCGCCTCCATAAATTGATTTGTTTAAGGGTCATCACATCCTCCTTGACTGTTATTAATTTAGGAAAAGACATGTGACCTTCACGATAGCCAATGGGGTATGGCAGGACATCTGTTGAGAGCATCTCCATAAATGAACCACAGGAAGAGAGTCACCTTCTCATTCCTCTGGATGAGTTGTGTCTGGATGTGCTACCTGGAACATCTGTAGCATCTTGATACCAGCCTGAGAATGAAGCCAACCTGAAGACTGGCAGAGCTGAGAGGTGGAAAGAACCAGCATCTTGGGTGACATCAGTAGGCCCCTGAGTCAACCAAGCCTAGCTCTGAACTTCCTCATTATGAGATGCTATATTTGTATATTATTTAAGAGAGTTTAAGGCAGGATTTCTGTTACTTACAACTTAAAGCGTCCTGATCCAGGACCCTCATTTGTAAGTTTTACGGTTTTACAGGTTTCTTTTTAGAATGAAGTACCAAAGGATTTAGAAATGTTTCCAGTGTGTCCAAAACAATATACCCTACATTATTACACTCTTGGCTGGAGGAAAAAGATTTGATAGGAGGGAAAAGGCTGGATAGGAAACCAATTCCACAGTTACAGCAGGCAACAAATTACACATACATTGATTTATGACATGAAAGGAAACAAATCAGTTGAGGAATTGTGAGTGCAAAGCTACAGTGCCCTAGAGCAGTGTTTTTCCAACTGCAGTGTGTGACCTGCTCGTCATAGGTCATATGAACAATTTAGTGACTCTAGACTAGCATTTAAAAAATGAAATAGAACAAATAGAATAGGACAGAATAGAAAAGAATAGAATAGAAATTACCAGAGCACGTAGTAAGGATTATTATCTTGTGGACCTTTTGTCTCCGTTTTATCCTTATTTATGTGTCTGCCATGTAAAACGTGTGCCTTGTCGTGGGTCATGGCCAAAAAGGCTTGAGAAGTACTATCCAGGAATACAGAGAGACGCTGACCATCTCTCTTTACACACAGCTCTCTAAACCACTAGCACCGACTGGTTGATTTGCTTTAATTACACAAATAAATTTAACATCTTTTCTAATGAAAACATATTCTATTCATGTGACTGTAATGAAATCTTCCTTCTCAGATAAAAATGGTGCTCCAGATGCATGGAACAACAGGGGACCAGGACTACAGGTGAGCCCGTGCAAGGCCCTTGGGTGTCAGGCTGCGTTGCTCCATGGAGCTCGCTCTTGCGTTCTCTCCCAGGAGTCTCTCTGAACATGTTTGGTTTCTATGTGATTCTTGCTTCTTATGCTGACATGAGGGGAGGAGGCAAAAGAGGTTTATTTTCATCGCATTGTTGGTGAAAGTGCCCTCGTATTGGTGTAGATTCTTATTAAAGCTGATTATTTTTAATTCCAAAGAGATTAGAAGCCACTCCCCAAATTTCAACTCCCAGTGCAGCTAGTTGTTCATTAGGTAGCCCATCAGGAGCACGTGTTCCCATCAAGTGGCCCCACTTGTTCTGAGGGCTCTTATAAATCATACCTATTTATGATATGGAAGGCTTGTTAAGGTAAGGGGCCTGGGCTTTGGGTCGCGTTTCCTCATCCCACCTCTAATTTCAGTGCAAGGCCGATGGACAGTTCCATGCAGGCTTGGACCTCCTCAGGTACCCACCTGTGGTACCCTCAGGGCCCAATATCTGCCAAAGAACACGTGCCTGTGCACTTAACACTCCTGGGAGCAATCCTCAAAGAAGAAGGGATGGATGCTGATGGACACATACTCCAGCCTCCTGTCCTTCAAGGGACAGTCCCAGGAGGAACTTCATATGCTCCTCAAAGGCCCTTGAATCTCAGAAACTGAATCTCCATTGCCTACAGCTGGACCTTGATGATACACCCTTACGTTGACTTTCCCTTCTTCCTTGTCCCACTCTCCCTTTTCCCTCCCTTCTGCTCCTTGGGATAACCTCCCAAACAAAATACCTGCACCCAAGTCCTTGGGTGGGACTCTGATTTTAGGGGAACTAAAAGAGAATCTAAACTAAGCAGAATCGAATTGACTTAAGGAAAAAAACATCTAAAGAAATTATTTCATGAACCCAAACAAAGCCTTCATAATATGATATACATACATACAATGACTTTAAAAGAATAGGAAGGGATCTGGTAACAGAAATACTTGGGGGAGTCATCCTCAGAAGAACAAAAGAAATTGATGTGGAAATTTAGAAATCAGTAGCAAAATTTAGAAATCTTATAGAAAAGAGGTTAGTTGTCTCTGAATCCATTTCTTATCCACCTGGGAGCTGAAAAAGTCAAAAAGTGGGTGGGCAGCATTGGAGAACAGTGCAAAGTTACACCAGGGATACCCTTAAAACCCAACCACTCGTTGGTTCTCTTCATCTCTCTTCATCTCACCTCTTCAGAGAGATGCCAACAAAGGCTAGTTACTTTTCACACTAGATCATATCTCCAGGTAAAACCAGGGAACTAGAATGTGAAAATCTATTCTGAGGAGCAATCTTCCACAAATAAAGGTCCAAAATAAGAAAAGAGGGAAAATTTATAAAATAAGTGATTTTAAAATTTTATAAATCTGACGTGATAAACATTTTTGATTCAGAAAAATCACTAATTTTAAGAAATTTGGAAGGCAATTTTAATCAGTAAAAGCTCTAAGGTACAAATATATATTTGAGTGCCAAAATACAATATCACCTTCCAATACTCACAGAAATACAATCATTGGTTTAGTTTACTAAACCAATGCTTAAAAGAGTTCCTTAGACAACTTGGTCTAGTAAAAAGTTAAAAACAGCTTATATTGGTTTTTAATGTAAGCTGTGTGATATCGCTTATTTTTCAGTTAATGAATGCTTAAAATCGTATTTTGTTGTAAGAATTTTAAGTATCTTTCTGTGCATCTCTTTACATTTTCTGTGAAGAAAAAGATATTTTTAAAGTGGTAAATCCTTGTTCAACCGTGTTTTAAAATATCTCAAATGATGTTTTAGTGATGTCTGGATTAATGAATGTCTCTTGCCCTGACACGTACTGACAGAGTATGACACACAAAGTCTGAGAACCTATCATTTTTTTCTATATTTAATATTGGTCAGCCCCCTATTAATGTTGAGTCAAGTTCTGGTTTCTGAATTTCTAGAGAGCTGTAGAGGACTTGGAAAAGGTCCAAAGAGAAACAACAAAAACCATTAAAAGGATGGAGGAGAAGACCTCTGAGGAAATGTTAAAGACGCTGAACTGGCTTCACCTTGAAAATTGCAGGCCAAGGACTGATTTAATAACTTTCTTCGAGAACAGGATGGTTTATTTGGCGGAGGATGCTAGCTGGCTTTTCTCCATCTCTACAGAGATGAAAACCAGACAAAATTGGATTAGAATGCAACAAGAGAGTCCTCTTTGACCTAAGGCAGAACTCAGCTGCAAAGGTGATTAAACTCTGTCATTACCAGCACTGGAGAGCTTTGAAAATATGTTCAACAACCATTAGCTACGGGAGTTTAGGCAACTCACTGGAGAAGAAAATCCCTTTCAACCCTATGCTTCCATGTATTTGAATTCTCAAAAGCCAGGTTAAAAGATTTACCCAGTGCAGAGGGGAGCCCAGATTTCCCTCACCTGGGAACAAGGTCACCAGAATATATCATCTTTCATTCTGAAGCTAGAAAGATTTCACATAAAATGAATGATATTAGCCATATACTGAAGTAATGCAACTCTGAGTTGGTTTGCAAATATTACTAATAAACGTAGTATTTCCCAAATTTCATAAAGAAATGAATGGAAACCATGTTGAAACGTATCTAAGAGAAACTGTGATTTAATCATATTCATTGCATATCTATTGAACACCTACTATGCTTCAAGCAGTGTGCCAGGTACTGGAGATTCCAAGTCAAATCTGACTCGGTCACTGATCCCCGGATGGGTTACAATCTGGTGAGGAGAGAGAGATGTTACTGGCTAATCCTATGATAGTGAGAAGGGCAGCCAGCTGTGGAGGCACCTGAGTGAAACTCCTAGTCCAGAAGGGATATTCTGGGAAGGTTTCCTGAGAAGGGTCCCTGAGGATGAGCTTTGGAAATGGATGTGAAATTGGCACAGGAAGGATTTCTTCTAGAGAAGAAGGTGGATTAAAGGAAGGATATAATACCCAAAGCGAGTCTGTGCTTGGTGCTATGTGCCAGGCACCGTATCAAGTGCTCAATCAGCATGATTTCTTTGAATCATCATGACCGCCCTCATTTACTCATGCATCAGACTTTTGAGTGGCTGCTGTGTTCCAGGGAATGAACACAGATTCTGTTTTCCGAGAGCTTAGCCCAGTGGGGCATGCTATACAATAATCAAATAATCATAGAAGTGTGAAGAATGGAAAAGGAAAAAAAGTTGTTAATTGCAACATAGCAATTTCCCTCACTCCTTCAACAATCAAAGAGAATTCTGCTTTTGCCTTCTAAGCTTCTCCCATCTCACTCCCTCCCCTGCCCCACTCCAAGAAAACTTCTTTCTCAACTGGGTTCCTGAGCTGTTGTGATGCCAAATATAATTAACAGGGGAAAAGAGAATAGACTTTAGAGGTAAGGGTGAGCTATTTGTTCAAGAAAAGAACAGAGGCAGATGGAAATAATTTATTAAAAAATGAAATGTTATTTTATTTTATAACATAAAAAGTCATCTCAAAAGATGACTTTTGAGATGGACATTTACGCATGAGTAAGATTCTATGGTAGGGGAGGTATGAAAGTGGTGGAAGCAGTATTCCAAAAGGATGGATATGGGAAAGTGGATGGTGCTCAGAAAACTACAGGTTTTCCAGTTTGGTTGAGGCAGAGGGTACATGTTAGGAACATAAGACAGAAGTTAGAATATTTGGTGACTATCATATAAGATGTCAAGCTGAGGAATGTCTACTTAATTGAAGGTTTTTGAGCAGGTATATAATAAAACTGGGGTTGTATTTTGGGGAAAGTCATCTGGCAGTCACATAGTATAAATTATCCTTGGAAAGACTGACTTTGCACTCACTGAGAAATCTTCTTGCTGGAAATTTTTTTCTTAAGTAGATTCTCATACTGGCAAGCAAGTACACTGACCAGCTGACAAAATATGCCTATTTGGCAGTCATATTTCTCAGGGTAAATTAATATAATCTATGGTTTATAAATCAGTCCATTCATGTATTCCTCAATCGACTTGCTTATTACTTTAAAATGCATTTCCTTCTAGATGAATCTAAGAACACTTATAAACATGTAAAAGACATGTACATTTATTTACTGCAAATACAGCAGCAAATAAATCAGAAATGAAAATCAAAAACCATATAGGGGAAATGGAAAGGCAATTATCTAGGATCAGGATCTAGAATAAGATGGTAAATTCAAACATTACATTAGCTCTAGCTTCCTAAAAGCCCAGGCATAAAGGGAATCTGAACAGTGTAGTTCTTAATGCCTAATGAAAGAAATTTTATTAGTTTTTTAGGTGAGACATGCTTTTTCTTCCTGGAGTCTAACAGAAAATTAGCATATATTTTTAGTGAAGTCCAGTTTTTAGACAATGAAAAATCAAACTTCACATAGTCATTTCTTTTCTTTTTAAATTTGTTTATTTATTTATTTTTGGCTGCATTGGGTCTTCGTTGCTGCATGCGGGCTTTCTCTCGTTGCGGCAAGCGGGGGCTACTCTTTGTTCAGGTGCACAGGCTTCTCATTGCAGTGGCTTCTCTTGTTGTGGAGCACAGGCTCTAGGCACATGGGCTTCAGTAGTTGTGGCACACGGGCTCAGTAGTTGTGGCGCTCGAACTTAGTTGCTCCGTGGCATGTGGGATCTTCCCGGACCAGGGATCAAACCCTTGTCCCCTGCAGGTGGATTTGGCAGGTGGATTCTTAACCACTGTGCCACCTAGGAAGTCCCATAGCTCACTGTTCTGATTTCCAGGATTATTAGTAAAGAATTTTATTGTTTCAAATGCTTTTTGGCCATTTAGGTATGCTCCTCTGTGAACAGCCTTAACAAATCCTTCACCCATTTTCATAACTGGTAATTTTTTTCCCCTACTGATTTGCATGAGTACCATTTTGTGGTCTTATTATAATCTATATTTGGATTACATAAAATTTAAATATGTTCTCTTGTCTGTGACTTGTTTTCAAAAATATTGGTGGTATCTTTGGTCTACAGAAGTTTCAAATGACACAACCCTGAAATCTAAAATAAGACAAAACTCACCCAACTGATACATATTTCCTACTTTTTGTTAGATAAACACAATCCTCCTTTTGCTAATTTTGTTACTCTTGAGAGAGTAAAGTTTGGGATTAGACATTAGATGGGGCAAAGGAAATGAACCTGCCTTCAGGACTATCTACATAGAGCAGCCTGGGGTAGGGGCCTACTGGGCTACAGCACCTGGGTATCTAAAGTTCCTTCTCATCAGCCTGAAAAGAAATTGCTGAAAAACACACCCTCAGGCATCAAAGAAGACCTGAAACTTTTTTCAAATTATATTATGCTCTAGAGAACACTGAAAAAAGTTGTTTTTCAGAAGCTGATGGCTCAGATTAGAAGGGCATAAATTTCAGTTTCCAGTAAGCTTGCACTTACCTTTCCTCAATAACAGGATGTGCCATACAGCAAGGTATGTTTACATTCACTTGTGACAGTGCCCTGGCTCTGTTTCATTTCCTCTGACTAATATCCCCAAATTCACTCTTCTAAAACACTTTCCATTTCTTTCCAACAATTATCAGTTAGATATCTTGGTAGGAAAAAAAAAAAAACCTAAATAATAAAAATTACAAAACTCCCAGGGATAGATTTAGCAAAAACCATCCAGATGTACTTTACTGAGGAACATACAAGATTTTATTTACTAGAGAGAAATGCTGTGTTCCTGAATGGGGACAGTCATTAGTGAAAAGACATCAATTATCCCCAGATTAATATATGTATGCTTAACATAATTACCAATAAAAATTCATCTGAAAAATGAACTAGTAAGAATAGCCATAATACTTCCAAAAACAAGAGTAATAAATTATAACTGCCTTGCCAGATCTTTAAATTGCAAAACTGGTGCCAAAACACAAAGTCCAAAAGCATGTAAAAAAAAAAATTAAATGATGAATGTGACTTTTGAAATCAGTTCAGAAGGGATTGACAATTCAATATATGACATGAATAACCATTTAACCAACATAAAGTTAGATGACTACATCACACCATATGCCAGAATAAATTCCAGAAGAATTAAAGGGTTAATTTTTTTTTTTTAACGAAGCCATTTTCTAAAGAATATAGAGTTCGTTATTTATATATCCTTGGGAGTATAAGTGGCCTTTCTAAGAAAAGCCAGCGATTATAATAGAAAAACTCCATAGAAATGATTCCAAAGTTTCTTCATGTTCATAATGATGATGACAGTGATAAAGCTGAAAGAAAAATTATAAGCTTACCTTTATCTTTAAAATACAAATAAGTATTCTGTCTAAAGGATGCATTCTGAAGGTTGACAGAGTTTTAAGGGGAGGAAAGGGAGAACATTCACTTTTTACTTTGTACATTTTAAAAAAGAAGAAAATGTGGTGGGACGATGGGATATTTTTACATTACTTTCTCTGTATTTTCCAGGTTTTTATTTTCCTGTAATAAACACACACTACTAATCTGTTTATCAAAAGAAAAAAATACCCATCTTTTTAAAGTCACTCTAAAGCTTTAAAGCAGGTTAAAGGCTAAAGTAACTCTAAAAAAGGAACACTCTTGGACTTCCCTTGTGGTGTGGTGGTTAAGAATCTGCCTGTTAATGCAAAGGACACAAGTTTGTGCCCTGGTCTGGGAAAATCCCACATTCTGTGGAGCAACTAAACCCATGCGCCACAACTACTGAGCCTGTGCTCTAGAGCCCACGAGCCACAACTACTGAGCCCACATGCCACAACTACTGAAGTCCATGTGGCTAGAGCCCGTGCTCTGCAATTAGAGAAGCCACCACAATGAGAAGCTCATGCACCACAACGAAGAGTAGCCCCCACTTGCCACAATTAGAGAAAGCCCACACAGAGCAATGAAGACCCAATGCAGCCAAAAATAAATTAAATAAATAAATAAATAAATGTATTAATAAATAAATACATAAAATTTAAAAGAAACACTCTTAAAAATCAATATTAAAAAGCCAGAGCAGAAGCAAGAAGAACTACAATTCTGCAGCCTGTGGAACAAAAACCACATTCACAGAAATACAGACAAGATGAAAAGGCAAAGGGTTATGTCCCAGATGAAGGAAAAAGATAAAACACCAGAAACACAACTAAATGAAGTAGAGATAGGCAACCTTCTAGAAAAACAATTCAGAAAAATGATAGTGAAGATGATCCAGGACCTCGGAAAAAGAATGGAGGCAAAGATCGAGAAGATGCAAGAAATGTTTAACAAG